>NW_028149003.1:0-15000 GCF_946808225.1 Silurus aristotelis
AAATAAAAAAGGCGTGGCCTCTGTATCTGTCAGCCTCAAAAATAAAAAAGGCGTGGCCTCTGTATCTGTCAGCCTCAATAAAGAAGGCGTGGCCTCTGTATCTGTCAGCCTCAATAAAGAAGGCGTGGCCTCTGTATCAGTCTCAGTGAAGAGAACAGCATCAGATTGTGTTGTAGTGCTGTAAGCTAACTAACAAGGGAAAAAGTATTACACAGATAACATGAGCACAATTAAGAGAAGAAGTAAACAAATAAATAAACAAACAAACAAGGCTGATTAGTGCATAGACGGTGAGTGGAGTGGCTCCATCATCTCATCTCATCTCACCCCTTCATTATCCACTTCACACAGCACTCTGCTTACCTGCAACCTCTCAGCTTTCATCCCAAACAGGCCTCCACACACACACACACACACACACACACACACACACACACACACACACACACACACACACACACTCAACACTGCTGAACATATTGTAAATCTATGATTTATGAGAAAGTTCTATTTTCCAAGCACATAAAGGTAAATGTGTGTATGGTTGTGTTTCTGTCCCGTACACCAGCGCTGAGATGATGTCATCAGAAAGCGCCATCTGTTCACACACATAAAAAAAAGCCCCACCCTTTTTAACGCAATTATTTTATTGGGTTATTTATCGTCACTTTCAGATACTTTGGAAACCAGCGGCCATTTCAGCGACGCAATAATTGTGTGTGTGTGAGTGTGTGTGTGTGTGTGTGTGTGTGTGTGTGTGTGTGTGTGTGTGTGTGTGTGTGTGTGAGTGTGTGTGTGTGTGTGTGTGTGTGTGTGTGTGTGTGTGTGTGTGTGTGTGTGTGTGTGTGTGAGTGACCTAAATACAGGCCTCATCACGTCAGAGGGATGTTCTGTGCTCCAAAAGTCTCTCTGACTCACAGAAAAAACTTTTCCCGTATTTGATGTTATTGAAGCTGCTTTAACCTCATCAACAGAATTTTCTTTGGACCCTTTTCAGATAAAGAAACAGTCTGTCCCAGGTTTTAGAAGAGTGCTAGATGAAAGACTGGAGCTAATTTCACACCTCAAAAGTATTAGGACTTTTCCAGCCATATGTGGTTCTTCCCCAAATGTTGGAGGCACACATTTGTCTTTGGATGCTGCAGGAAATTCTCCCTTCACTTAAACTAGGAGACCCAAACATGTTCCAGCATGATGATGTCCCTGTGCACAAAGCCAGCTACATGAAGATCTGCTTTACATGGGTTGGAAGTGTGAGGAAGATCTGCTACAAACCCTATTAAACACCTTTTGGGATGAATTATTTCACACTGACTGCACCCCAGAACTCACATTCTCACCTACATCAGTACCTGATTTTACACTCTTGTAACTGAATAAAATCTCACACAAATCTCCACAAAATCTTGTGGAACATCTAAAGTACATGATTCACAATCCTTAAAGATGAACATCTGACTTCTGAGTGGTCTACCCATTAGCCCCACCTCACTTTTCTGTCCTTAATAACCCTCTGTTACTTTAAAGAACATTTCTTATAGATTTTAGATTTGAATTTTATCGATGTACTTTGTCGATTAACTTGTTAACTTGTGCTTCATAATTTTTTTATTCATCCACACAGTTTCCACACAGTTTTCTCTTTCTTTAATTCTCTATCAGACACTAACATACCTTTCATAAAAAAATGAGAAACAGAGAATGAGATAGAATGAGAGAGAGAGAGAGAGAGAGAGAGAGAGAGAGAGAGAGAGAGAGAGAGAGAGAGAGAGATGTAAACGTGACAGCCCCCTGCGGAGTCTATAAATGTAAACTGTCCTACATTAACACGTCCTCTGAAGGCAAAAAAAATTAGGCTGTTTCACACACGTCCCTCTTCCAGCTTCAAACCATAAGCGTTCATTAATTATACACAAGGATTTCTGCTTTAAAGCTCCAGCCAGAAATACCCAATCAACCACTGCCAACCACCACCACCAGCACCACTGCCAACCACCACCGCCCACCAAAAACACCACCACCAACACAACCTCCAACTACCAACACCACTGCCGACCGACACCACCACCAACCACCACCAGCACCCCCACCACCGACACTACCGCCAACCACCACAAACACCTCCACCAACCACCACCACCATCTACGCTAACCACCACTAACACCACCGTGTACCACCAACAACACCTCCGCCACCACCAACACCTCCGACAACCACCACAAGCACTACCCACCACCGACCCCACTGCCAACCACCATCGATACCACCCACCGCCAACCATCACGCCACCACCCACCACCAACACCTCCGCCAACCACCACCCAACACCTCCGCCAACCACAACTGCCACCACCCACTACCATCAAACACCACCAGCACCAACACCACCACCACTGCCATCACTGCCAACCACCACCAGCACCGCCCACAACTGCCACTAGCACTGCTCACCACCACTGTCAGCCACCACCGGCATGTTTAAATTAAACTATAATCAGATAAAAAGCATGATGTCATTCTTCAATAAATCATAACTGGCCTGTTTTTTCTTATACCGCTCTTCTCGGTTCACTCTCTTCTCATAGAAAGCTGAAAAAAACTTTTTTGATGTGATGTTCAGGTTGTTGGAAAGCTATTCTACACATTCCTCAAGCAACCGATAAAATCTGTGTGAATGTGAAGATCATCATCTCCGGTGCTACGACCCAGACCACACTCTTTTTCACAGAGTGGAATAAAGAACACTGGGTGGAAATAATGAGGTGAAAATGCTGTGTGTATTAGAGAAACACCAGGTCAGGGGTCTGAAGGTGATCTGAATAATAAATCAATAATGTGAGTAATGAAAGGAAACACCTGGAGTTACAGCACATCACACGGCACTGACAGACACATCTACTGTGATTACTGTAGAGTTCTCAGCGTTCACATACAGTCTAATAATAATAATAATAATACAGCAGGCTGCAATGTCAGAATTTACCCAGAATCCTCCTGTGAAGCGAGCCGTCAGTGCTAACAGGGATAACCACAGATTTAACTGATGTCTCCTTTATTATGAAAGAAGTAACATCACTCAAAACTGCCGTCATCCGTGTGCAGCGTGTTCACGTCCTCGTCGCTCTCCGCCGGGAAGCAGAACAGGGAGAAAAAAGAAACAAAACAAAAAGCTCTGAACATGAAACAGGCTGCAGGAAGCGTTAGGAAGAAAATAAATAGTAGAAGTTGCCAGATGATGTCATTGTCAAATTACGAGGACATTTGCATATTCTTTGAATTCTCATTCTCATATTCTCATATAAATAAAAGGAAGTGGGTAAAACTTTTCAAGAACACAGATAAAAACAAACGGTTCGGATGTTAAGAGCAATGGTGATCAGTGATTGGATGTGAGGAACAATAGCAATCGGTGATTGGTCAGAGAAAACAATGGTGACTAGTGATTGGATGTTAAGTGCAATGGCGATCAGTGATTGGATGTTAGGAGCAATAGCGATCAGTGATTGGATGTTAGGAGCAATGGCGATCAGTAATTGGATGTTAGGAGCAATGGTGACCAGTGATTGGATGTTAAGAGCAATGGCGATCAGTGATTGGATGGTAAGTTCATCATGGTAAGCTACAGAGTAGTAAAACAATAAAAATAATTCTAAAAATTGTCATTTTTAATAAATGAAAACGTCTAATTTGCTGCAGTTTAGAAGGAAGCGAACACTCCAGGATGGAGTTTGGAATCAGACTCACGTCACGTGAACACGAACATCTCACATGCAGGAAGACTGAAATAAATGAATAAGAAATGAAGTTTGATTACAGTAAATGTGTCACAACTCAGTTATTTTCATTAAAGTATTTATTCATTAAAAAAACTTGGACAAACGGCGTAATTACTCCTGATTACACAAACACGCGACCGGGGAGAACTTTCTCTTTCAGTCGGGTTTTCTGTGGGATTCATCTCTCATCATGTTTTTCCCTCTAATTAAAGCAGAGCCACGGAATGAGGCGCAAGCCTTCAATACCGAGACGTGATACAGAACACTTTCACGCCGAGGAAACGTCTCGAAAACATCTCGACGCCACAAACCGGAAAATTACAGAACACATCTGGAAAGGAGGCAATGATTAAAGCCGCCGTTTGAAGCGTTACGCTGACATTTCTGTCGTCACCAAATAACCATCCTAATATTTATACTCATCACAGCACATTGCATTAAATACACACTTCTCAGCCAGAGGAAACATCTCAAAAAGGAAACATCTCAGCCTGAGGAAAAAACTCAGCCTGAAGAAACATCTCAGAGAGGAAACATCTCAGCCTGAGGAAAAATCTCAGCCTGAAGAAACATCTCAGAGAGGAAACATCTCAGCCTGAGGAAACATCTCAAAGTGGAAACATCTCAGAGAGAAAACATCTCAAAGTGGAAACATCTCAGCTGGAGGAAACATCTCAGCCAGGAAATATCTCAGCCAGAGGAAACATCTCAGCCAGAGGTAACATCTCAGCCAGAGGTAACATCTAAGAGAGAAAACATCTCAGAAAGAAAACATTTCTGAGAGGAAACATAGCTGAGAGAAAATATGGCTGAGTGGAAACATCTCAGAAAGGAAACATGGCTGAGAAGAAACATCTCAAAGAGGAAACATTGTTAAGAGAAAACATGGTTAAGAGAAAAACATCTCTGAGAGGAAAGAAGGAAGAAGATAATCCATATGTGAATTGCATAACATTTTGAGATGATGGTTTGATGAACACACGTGAGCATGTAACACAAACTCCTCCTGATGAGCGAGATGCTGACGTGAACGATGTCACTGTGGTTGTAATAATGAAGACAGAGGTCCCATGAGAATGAGAATGATGCAAACTCTTTTCTTCTCGTCCACGTGTCTCAGCAACAAAGTTTCTTTCTTGTTCGTTTTGTGATAAACTCCTCATGCGTGCTGCTGCTCCTCGATTCTCCGCCGCTCTGCTGCAGATCCTCACGCCAGAGCCGAGTGTGTTCTCTGATTGATTCTGTGGAACCTAATCAAGAGTCCTCACAGTCCCGTGGGGACGCTGAGAAATACAGCCAATTAACTCTGACGCCTCAACACGCCGCGGCCCAGTGTGTGTGTGTGTGTGTGTGTGTGTGTGTGTGTGTGTGTGTGTGAGATGCTGCTGTCTATTTATTCACTCCCTATCTATCTATCTATCTATCTATCTATCTATCTATCTATCTATCTATCTATCTATCTATCTATCTATCTATCTGTCTGTCTGTCTGTCTGTCTGTCTGTCTGTCTGTCTGTCTGTCTGTCTGTCTGTCTGTCATCCATCCATCCATCCATCCATTCATCCCTATCTCCATCTCCCTCTCCTACCTCTATCTTACTCACTGCATCTTTCTTTCTTTCTTTCTTTCTTTCTTTCTTTCTTTCTTTCTTTCTTTCTTTCTTTCTTTCTTTCTTTCTTTCTTTCTTTCTTTCTTTCTTTCTTTCTTTCTTTCTTTCTTTCTTTCTAATTGTCTGTCTCTTTTTCATTTTCCCTGTCTGTTTTTCTCCCCCATTATCTCCTCTTTCTCTCTCTTACCATCTCTCCGCTTTCTCTTTTACTATAGCTGTCTTTCTCTCTCTCTCTCTCTCTCTCTCTCTCTCTCTCTCTCTCTGATGGAGTGATGGATCAGGGAGAGAGATGTGAGTGATATTGATTAGCTGCCCGGGTTTAGCGCCTGTGCACATAAATATAAACCTTATTCACAACGTCTGAAATAAACACAAGCACTCAGGCTGAAGTAATGAGCTGCGTTAATTATTCCCCTGTGTGTGTGTGTGTGTGTGTGTGTGTGTGTGTGTGTGTGTGTGTGTGTGTGTGTGTGTGTTTGTGTGTGTGTGTGGAGGACTGCAGGGATTCCTTTCGCGTCTCTGGGAGAAGAATGAAATGACAGAGCAGCATGTCCCCGAGCCTCGTCCACAAAAACAAACCTTTCTGTCAACGTCCTGAATAAATAAACACCACCAAATAATCAGCTGTGTGTGTGTGTGTGTGTGTGTGTGTGTGTGTGTGTGTGTGTGTGTGTGTGTGTGTGTGTGTGTGTGTGTGTGTGTGTGTGTGTGTGTTTGTGTGCTTAATAAAATAGGATTTCTAGATGAAAATAATTCCTCAGTTTATATAAAATAGTTTAATATTATTAGTATTTCATGTTGATATATTTTTTTATTCTTCCATTTTAAAAATGTTTGTCATTATTTTATTTTGTCTCTCGGCAGAATTCATTTTATTTACTGTTATTTGTAATTAAATCAAATATCTTTTACTCCATTATTATTATTACACAGTACAATAAGTTTTACCATGTGTACAAAACTCGCTGTAGAAATACAAATATTATTAAACATATTATTATTACTACTAATGTAATAATTGTTATTACACAAATACGATTATTAAAATCAGATCAGTTTCTTCCCACCAGCATCCGACCGACTGAACTCAGATACTGCAACCCACATGATCTTATGATCCCATAATGATCTCAGACACTAAAATGTACATTATTAATGCTGTCTGTCTTCATTTTGTTCTTTTCCCTCCATAACTCAATACATTGCTCTTCTTGCTCTACTGCCTTCCTGACTCATTTCCACATTTTTCCCTGAGGTGGTTTGAAGTCTGCGCGTTAGCTGGTCATCAGGTTCGGCGTTCCTATTGGTTCCTGGTTTGACTGCTGTCGTAGAAGAAGTCACATTTATGTCATTTGTATCACGATGCATTGTTTTTTTACACATCTGCATCGTAAAATACGATTTATTTCTATAAAATAAAAAGTCCTGAGAGTCAGATAGAATTCAGATTAACCTGGCAGAGGCAGAGCTGTGACTTCCTGCAGACACACAGGAAAAGAACATTTGGTTTTATTTCAGCTTTTCTGTTTTGCACTATAAAGGTGTGTTTGGTAAAGGGGTCATGTGTTAGAGGTCAGAAGGCGCTTCAGTAAACTGATGTGAACTTTCAGTAAATTTTTTTCTATTGGATCGTGTGAATGAAATCGTATCGCACTGCATCGTAATACGGGTGAATCGTATCGTATCAGTAGCTGCTTCATATGTATCTTTAATGTATCGTATCGTTGGCTATGCATCGAGCTGTGAATCGCATCTATATATAGTCAAAGGTTTGGACACACCTTCACCTTCTCAACTCTCAACATTGTATATTAATGCTGAAGAATCCGAACTTTGAAAGAACAATTATGTAGAAAACAAAAACATGTTGAATATGTTTGATATTTCTGATTGTCCAAAGTAGCTCTATTTAGCTTTGATGACTAAACTCATGACGTTCTCTCATCAGATTCACGAGGTCTTCACCCAGAATGGGTTTCAGTTTCAGCCTTGTCGAGAGAACGTTTGTGACATTTCTTTCCTCCTTAATGTGCTTTAGACCATCAGTTGTACAGAGTCAATAACCGTATTAGTGCTACTGCAACTACTGTACAAATCCATATTATAGCAAGAAACACTCAGGAAAGATGGTCAGTCAGTCGGAAAAATCTCAAGGTCTTTAAATGTGTCCCCGAGTGCAGTCTCCAAACCATCAAACGCTATGATGAAACAGGATCTTATGAAGACTCCAGGAATAGAAGACCAAGAGAGCTACCTCTGCTGCACAAGTTTTAAGATGTTTCATTAAAAAGAAAACCATTGACTCTGGACTTTAACACTGCACACTGACAATCAAGTTGAATCTAATCGAATCAAATTACACTCATCATCATCATCATCATCATCATCATCATCATAAACATCATCGTCATTATTGTCACGTTGATGATGACGTTGATTAAACTAAAGTATGCCCGCTGCATAAGCAGGTTCTCACCTATCTGTAGAAGAAACCCAGTGGAACTCTGAGGATGAATCATGGTATTAACTACATCCTCATTACACCAGCAACAACAAACGGCGGTGATTTTGTAAAACGCTGAGAGTTTCTCAGACGTTCCTGCTCCTCTGATGCTGCTATCAGCTCTGCACTAATTACAGACCACCGACCGTGCAAAGATAACACACACACACACACACACACACACACACACACACACACACACACACACACACATGCACACGCACACACTCAGCTTAAACTCTATCTTTAGCACACTCACATCTTCTGTGGGAATTTTCTGTTTAAATGCCGGCTGTGTTCTAAAAAACCCTCCTTCCTGAAGTGTGCACTTGTTTCTCACTATTCCATAGTTCTTTGCATCACCTCAGGTGTATGTAGAGCAGCTTTGGAAGACCCCAAACCTGCCTTTCATAACACCCTTGTGGCTGATGAACACAAATATCCATAAGCACATTCAAAAATCTAGTGGAACATCTTCCCAGGAGAGTGGAGGGAATTAGAAGAGCAAATTGGGACTAAATGTGGAATGCGATGCTCAAAAATCACATACCGTACTTATGACCAGGTGTCCCAATACTTTTGGCGATATAGTGTATATACGATGAGGTGTAACATTATGACTACCTGCGTAATCATTTAGTGCCTCAATTTTACTGCAGAAACTCCTGAACCTGTCCATCCCAGTCCTTTTCTCTTTCTCATGTGAATCATTGTAATCTTCTGGCACTACTTTATCTCAGGGTGTGATTCGGTGCATATGGACCGTAACGTCACCCTGCATTAGTGTTAATTAGCTTATTCGATATGCTGTCCATCCGCCTGTCCATCCTCCCGTCTCGTCCGTAATGGACATGGGATGAAAGCGAGGACATTTGGAGTAAATGTGAGCTAAATTCTAGCTTCAAAGCAGGACAGTGGGGTGAAATTACGGCCCTGAGAGCTGCAGAAAGGTCCGGAAGCAGAGCGGATCCCGGATAAAGAAGTGCACTTTACGGAAAGAGAGAGAAAGAGAGAGAGAGAGAGAGAGAGAGAGAGAGAGAGAGAGAGAGAGAGAGAGAGAGAGAGAGAGAGAGAGAGAGAGAGAGAGAAAAACGACTATTCAGGGCACCTTTGTGATCATGTACATACGCCGGCCAACACCATCACAATCTCCCACCAGCAGCATATTTTTACTATTATTATTATTATTATTATTATTACTCAGAATAAAAAGCCTCAATTTCATCATGAATATAATTCTAAAAACACTGTGCTCTGATTGGCCGAGAGCTGTCAGGTGAAAAACGTCACATACAGATGAAAGTAAAGACATTAGAAGTTTCAGGTGCCTCTGTCCTAAATATATACAATAGGCTTTCTGCAGGTTTCACAAAGATACATTTCAGACCTTTTCAAGACCTTTAAAAATTCATTTTTAGACCAATATCACATCATAAACACACACAAACACGTTGTGGAGGTTTCAACTGAGCCCCAAATTTATTTTTTCACAACAAGTATCTCTAAACTTGCACTTCCCCATAGACAGACTCCGCCCCCAGGGAGCCATTCTGTGAGCGATCGGGTCGGTAGTAACGTCTGAGTGAATCCGGCATGAACTCGTACCTGATTCAGAACATGGAAGATGATGAGGGTGAGGTGGACTCGAGCGTGAGGGTGTGTAATGGTGTAGAACAGGAAGGCCACAGTGGCACAATTCACTTCAGTCCATCAGGGAACGTTTTAAAATACACTGTGTAACTGGGACAGCGAGAGCACGGGTAAGACAGCAACCGCTTCTATACTGAGGATTGACGTAAGAACGCTCTCACACACACACACACACACACACACACACACACACACACACACACACACCCACACACACACACACACACACACACACAGAACAAGGTCAAGACCCTGAAGTGACACACCTGAGACACAGCAAATGGAAAGACAAGAACCTCCAGCCGTGGAACACAACACACACACACACACACACACACACACACACACACACACACACACACACACACACTGGACCATACAGCAAATAAACTCTCTACAGTCTGGCTGCAGGTCACGTCCACTGTATCCCATGATGCATTTCTCTATTAAAATCTCCTCCTCCCTGATCGCAGCCCAGAGCATACCATTTTCTCTTGCTGTGTTTGTGTATGTGTGTGTGTGTGTGTGTGTGTGTGTGTGTGTGTGTGTGTTATATATCACCTTCTCCAGGGTGTTATATCAAGTGTTCTACAGATCACCTCAAGAGTGGCCTGTAGTGGGAGTGTGTTGATGCCCATATATAGTTCTTTGTATCCCTTCCTGGTTTATTAGGAAGACGTTCGATAGTAATGAATGTTTTTTGTGTGTGTGTGTGTGTGTGTGTGTGTGTGTGTGTGTGTGTTTATGTGTGTGTTTATGTGTGTGTGTTTATGTGTGTGTGTGTGTGTTTATGTGTGTGTTTATGTGTGTGTGTTTATGTGTGACTGTGAGACCGTGTAAGAGTTTCCTGCATGCTCCCTGCCCAAGACCTCTGTAAAGCACGGTTTCCATAGGAACTGGACTCACTAAACATTGCCCTTTACCCAGTGGAATAGCTTCAGTGTGTGATCTTGACCCACACACACACACACACACACACACACACACACACACACACACACACACACACACACACACACACACACACACACAGATATCGAGCAGTAACTACACAGTCAGCTGAGCACTGAGTGGGATAATTTCTCACAATGAACAGAACACGAGGCGACTCTTGGCACCTCGCTAATTAGCCCTAATGGAGTGGGTGGAGCCAGAGAGTGTTTGGCTCGCTGATTGACCTGATCCTGATCGCAGCATCGACTCGATTGAAGTCTAAAGAACAAATCTGAGAGAGTGTACAGCCTAATGATCTCAGGCAGCATACTGGTTGTTAAAAAGGAAGCATCTCGATTCAGTGTATTCCTGCACACTACACTACACTACACTACACTACACTACACACCCTGCACCCTATCCAGTGCACTAGTGCGAAAAAAGTGCACAGCGTTATTTGAGACCCAGCCGGAGGAAACATGGCACCAGTGGTGGCCAAAGTACACAAAGCATTTAGATAAAGTAGCGATACAGTCAGTAAAAAGTGACTCCAGTAAAAAAAAATACCACATATGTGGTTCTGCTCCAAACTGTTTCCACAAAGTTCTAGAAAACAAGAAAAAGGATACCAAAGATGGAAAAAACAGACACACCATTATGTAGGACGTCTTTGGATGCAGGAGAATGAAATTATCCCTTCACATCAACTAGGAGATCCAAACCTGTTCCAGCATGGCAATGCCCCTGTGCACAATGCCAGCGCCATTAAGATCTGAGTTACACGGGTTGGATATGGTGGAAGATCTCCTTCTATAAATCCTAGTAAACATCTTTGGGATGGATATGAATGCTGACTGCACCCCAGTCCTTCTCACCTCACCTACATCAGTACTTAATCAAGGAGACTTACGGAAGCTCCCTCCTGCTTTTATTTAGCTTATTATCAAGTAGTATTCTGATCGATTGAAATATATATCGAAGCTGGAGCTGCTAAAACACGACACCTGCTCTGTGTAACACAGTTATTGATGTGTGTGTTCTGTGTGTGTGTGTGTGTGTGTGTGTGTGTGTGTGTGTGTGTGTGTGTGTGTGTGTTTTCACTTTAAAACTTACAAACAAACAGAATTCGAGAAAACAGAAAATAAAGCAGCGTCCTGACTTTCCTCCTAATGAGGTGCTGTGGAACATGGCAGAAACGCAGATGTGTTCGATCTCGTTACAGACGCTTCCCCAGACACAAATTCTCCTTTGCGTTGATGTACATTGGCTTTCAGACTGAACGGAATCCGATCCTGAATCCAGGTGTTTATAATTAGCTCAAGGTGCAGGTTTAAAGCAGAAGTCTTTGCTCTGTGAGAATCCATCAGAAGTCAGACGTGATTTATTAACGATCAGACGTCTCTGTGGGATTGAACCGGGTTAAACACTCTACTCCTTCATTTCTATCGATTCTTTAAGAGTTTTATAAGGTAGTAAATCAGTGTAGCTGATAAAAATAAAAGCATAATATCGACTGGTTTGTCTTCAAGAGCAAAACTAATTCAGATACAATCAGCTGAGTGACAATCAATGACATGGATCAGGTGAACACATTAGGGTAATCAATGGGTATCATAAAGGGACGGAGACGGGACGGAAACGGGGCGGAGACGGGGCGGAGACAGAACACGCAATTATACAGTTCAATAGATACATACACACAATATATGGACAAAAAACATCTGACTTTTTCACCCATATGTGGTTCTTCCTCAAACTGTTCCCACAAAGTTGCAGGCACACATTGTTGAAATTTTCACTTCACATGAACTACAAGACCTAAACCTGTTCCAGCTCCATGAAGATCTGCTTTAGATGGGTAGAATATAGTGGACGATCTGCTGTTGCTAATACCATTGAACACCTTTGAAATAAATATTTCACGCTGACTGCACATTGGGAACCTTCTCATCTCACTCCAATCATTGAACTCCAATCCCACATCAGTACCTGACTTTACTAACACCTTTGTGGCTAAAAGAATCTCACACAAATCTCCACCAAATCTCCACCAAATCTCCACCAAATCTAGTGAAACATCTTCTTGGAAGGGAAGAGTGACTGGAGTCTAAATGTGAAATGGAACACATCCTAATCTTATGTTCAGGTGTCCACAAACCTTTCTCCAAGGAATATAAGATTGAGATTTTGTTCTTTTCCGATACATAAAAAGGCAGAAAAGATAACAAAAAAGGTCTCTCTCACACACACACACACACACACACACACACACACACACACACACATACACACACACACACAGTCTTCATTTATCCCAGAGGCGGACTTGAAGGCCCGATGTTGCATGTTAAAAGATGTTACTAAGACGCTAGTGGTCCCTCGTTCATCGTTTGTTGATACTTTGCCTCCTTTTCTTCCTCTTCTCACAGGAAATGAATAATTAAGCTAAATCTGATGAATCTCCAGGCCGGTGCTGTTTGTGTGGACTGTGCAGTTTGCTAATTCTCTCTTTGCCGCAGCTGCATGCTAATGACCAGTCCTGAAGTAACGTATTAGCCGCTAGGTCAGCACTCCCCGATCCCCACAGATTCACCTCCTCGCTGCAACCAAACGCATTTACAAACCAGAGCTCGCCTGTACGCTTCACTGCTTCCTTATAGCATGTCGTTAGGACTTACTGAGGAGTAGAAACTTCCAGAATGTTTTACAAACTATATCTGCAAAAGTATTGGGACAACACAGACCCCATTTTTCAGTTGGAAGCACATGATTGTATATGAGTCTCTGGAAGCAGTAGCATTAAATCTTTCCATTCAATTGAACTAGGAGAAAGATCTGCTTTCCATGGGGTTGGATATGGTGGAAGATCCCCCTCAATAGCTACTACCCTATTGAACACCTTTGGGATGAATGTGAACCTCAATTACATCAGTACCTGACTTTATTAACACTCTTGTAACTTATCCAATCTCCACATATCTCCACAAAATCTAGTGAAACATCTTCATAAAACAGTGGGAACTTATTAAATGTATTATACCTGCAAATGGGGACTAAATGTGCAATGAAATATTCAAAAAGAAGCAAATACCAATCTTGAGGTCAGGGTGCCCAAACTTTTGTCCATACAGTGCAATATAATCAGCTCTATCAAATGAGAAGAGTTCCTCACAGAAACATTCCTCACAGAAATGGTGGAATGTTACACACATGAGAAAAGCAAAATGATCCTGAGAATCTTGAAAAGTTTGAGAATGATATTCCTCGTTTAATGACAACGGTTTTAGACTTCAATGACAATCAGAATTAGATTTATGCCAATCATGAATTCGGTGTAATTTGTTATTATTTCAGTAAATGTACCTTCATATCTGAGGTAAAAGTTCCTAAAATTACAGACTGGTTTCCATGGTTACAGCATATTTTCGCTTGGAACAAAGTGCCCTAGCTAGAACAATCATCATTCTGAGTTATTAGATATTAGACAGAGTCTGTTCATTGCTAGCTGATTAGCATCAGTGTTTTGGTGAATGTAACCATAAGAAAAGGAGTTGTGTTTGATATCCGGTACACACACACACACACACACACACACACACACACACACACACACACACACACACACACACACACACAGCACACACACGGCCGCTTTTCATACCACAAGTTTGATTAATTTCACAGTTGGGTGTGTGTGTGTGTGTGTGTGTGTGTGTGTGTGTGTGTGTGTGTGTGTGTTTGTGTGTGTGGGGTACAGCCTGCAGGCTGACATTCCACTCCTACAGTGAACACACATTCGCCTTAGGACAGATCTATTCAGATAGGGCTGTTACACGCTGTGGTTCATCACAGCACACACAAACACACATATACACATATACACACACACACACACACACACACACACACACACACATACACACACACACACACACACACACACACACACACACACACACATACACACACACACACACACACACACACACACACACACACACACACATACATACTTCTGGTTAGTCTTTTTTTTTAAGCTTGCCTATTTGCAAAACTCCTGCTCTAATTTCCTTCAGCATCCCTAAATAATGAAAGCAACACCCACATCATCTGTGTGTGTGTGTGTGTGTGTGTGTGTGTGTGTGTGTGTGTGTGTCTTGTTTGAGTATGTTTGCCATCAAGATCTTTCTGCCTCTGTGTCGTAATCTTGCAAAATCAGAGGAGCTACAGGGTAAGTTTTGTAAATCCTTCTGCAAACAATAAAGACATACCTGCCCCCTTTCTGCCCCGTAGCCCCCTCCACTTCCCTCGCTTCAATAGAATGGGCTGTTAACCTCCATTTCCATTGCTATAAAATGTGAGGGGTATGAGGGGGTGAATTTTTATGCAAGGCATCTGTCACTGAAATATGATTTGGAGAAACAGCTTGTTCCTGCTTGTACTTTATCACACACCTCAGTGCAGCTCACTGCCACCTTATTTGCTGATCTTCTCGACAAAACTCATCTTCTTCTTTACACCTCCACTA
>NW_028149003.1:20000-23878 GCF_946808225.1 Silurus aristotelis
CTTAAATTACATTAGCTACAAAACTAGCAAGAACTGATTAGCATGACTGTATTAGCATGATGGAAAAAAATCTGTGAACATGTTTTTTTTCTTTTTTTCTTTTGGAGCACCAAATTTTCTTTCCTCTGAGTAATACATTTATAATTAGGTTCTTATTCTATGGTAATTTAAATAGTTAATTGCTCATTGCTATGCTGCTAATCATATCTGGTGGCTGCTGCTAAAGAGTTTTGATGGAAAATTAAAAAAGTAAAACCTCTGCTTAAATAAGGTACATTAGCATAATGGTATTAGCATAAAAATTACACTCTGAAGAATATAAAATGCATACTATATTTTTTCTATACAGGAGATACACCATGGCAAAGCTAAACTAGAATTACCATATTTGCAATTATCTGCAAAAAACTACAATATAAGTAGTTTAATGAATTAAAAGTGTTAAATTGAATCCTTTTCCTGAACACGCTAGCATGGTAAAGGAAAACTAGCCTAAAGAAATTTGCATAAGGGTGTTAGCACTAAATTGATCCACGCTTGAGTTGTTTCTATCACACCTAGCTAGAAGATAGACAGAATAAAATATCCTTCACTTTATGTCTTTATTTTCCTACAGCCGGGTTGTTCATAAATCAAAGTCTCTCTCTAAACTTGGCTTTTCTCACATCCATTGCAGTGTTTTCTTGCACGAGTTCGGCTCGCTTTCTCCCAGGGACAGAGGATAAAAAAGTGAGAAAATAGCGAGACACTTGATCAGTGTCAGCTGTGTCATCTTTTAGATGGATGATAAAGATCGACCCGGGCTGTTCCTGGGTGGCCTCTGCACGGCAACGCTGTCAAATAAATCTGCACTGGGTTTGACAAAAGCAACAGCTGTTGCCCCGGTGATGGATCGCCATGACGGTCACGAGATGGACAGGTGGGATGGAACAAAGCGAGGTGACAGGATTTAAACTATATTAGTGTTAAAAAGAGAATCGCCAATGCAGTGAGGACACGTTCCAAACCACATGCCTCATCATATTATAACAATATACACCATGATTTACAGCCTGTAGCAGTTAAATACCTCCAGTTTCTGTTCCTTAACCGAGAATGTGGTGTTCACAATTCCCCACACCAGGATTTACATAGAAATGATATGTGTAATAGGTTTGATTAGTTTGTGGATCATCATCCTGCCTTCAATCTGTCCGTTTTTTTTCTCAGCAAAACTTTTTGAGTGAGTGGGATTTGTGAGGATGTTTACATTTACATTGTGTATGATGGGTAAGAATTACTTTGGGAGTTGGTGGGATTGGTGAGAATTACTTTGGGAGTGGGTGGGATTGGTGAGAATTACTTTGGGAGTGGGTGGGATTGGTGGGGAGTTGGTGGGATTGGTGAGAATTACTTTGGGAGTGGGTGGGATTGGTGGGGAGTTGGTGGGATTGGTGAGAATTTATTTGGGAATTGGTGGGATTGGTGGGGAGTTGGTGGGATTGGTGACAATTACTTAGGGAATGGGATAGATTATCTGAGTGTCTGATAATTGATTAAAAGTCAATATTTGCATATTGAACAACGTTCTTGTGTCCAAGCCCAGCTTCATAAGCTGATAGTTTGAGCAGGAGAAATATCCAGTGATAGACACAATAGAGGATAATGGACTACTCAGAATCTCTGGAGACTAAAATTGAGCCAAACCATTAGGTATGATGTTTAACCAGAGGAATCTCTTAACCAGATCAGTAAAACCAAACAAACTACTTAACCTCGATTCCTTACCAAGGAAATTTCAAGAATTTACAAGGAGAAAAAGGGTTAAAAGAACTATCTTAATAACAGCAGATAAATATGTCTGATATAAAAAGTTATTATTTAATCAGTTCAGGAGCTATTAGAATTATACGAGGGTGATGCAACACAAATCAGATCATCTCACCCCACATCTCGACACACCAGCTTTTTTCCACACACATTATTCCAAACCCCGGAGGTACGATCAGCATCTGAACACGTCAAGCTGTTCGGTAAAAGCCGGGTTTAAATCCAGGATGATCTCGGGCAAGGTAATACCTTCTGCAGTAGAGGAATCAACACACACACACACACACACACACACACACACACACACACACACACACACACACACACACACACACACAGCAAGCCTAATCTCCAGCCCTGGAGAGAAACAGGTGTAAACCACAGCATTTATTTGCTGTAACGAGGGTGATGAAGATGTACAGAGATGCTGAAGATGCTGGAGTAGGTGAAACTCCTCACATTCTCTGGTGTGTAAAAGCCTCGGCGAGTTTTTAGGAGAAAACTGAAGGAGGAGGCAATCAGAGAGCTTTACACATGAGGAGCACTTACTGACTCCATGCATACATACAGTGCAGAATAAACCTGAGGGATGCGCAAATACCAAGCCTTTCTTAATACACACACACACACACACATACACACACACACACACACACACACACACACACACACACACACACACAAAAACAAGTGTGCAGTTCATTGATGTTCACGATTTCAGCAAAAAAAAAAAAAAAGCCCTTGGTGTGTCCTGGGTTGAGCATGAGTGTGTTGAGAGTGTGTGTTGTGGTGTTGGGTGTGTTGAGTTTGGGGTTTAGTGTGTGTGTGTGTTTATTGTGTTGGTGTGTGTTGATTGTGTGTCTTTGTGTGTTGAGTGTGTTGGGTGTGTGTGTGACAGTGTGTGTTGAGTGTGTTTCAGTGTGTGTTGAGTGTGTGTTGGTGTGTGTTTGGTGTGTTTCTGTGAATGTTTTGTGTATTACATACCATATGACAGAGGGATGTCCATGTCTCCGTGCCACCCCAGATCATCCACCGAGTGTTGAGCTGCAGAAACACACATAAACAACACCCTGTGTTTAACACACACACACACACACACACACACACACACACACACACACACACACACACACACACACACACACACGTCTCTTTCCTGTCCTTTAATAATAAGAACATGAATAATGGAGGTGTAAGTGGGTGGAGTCAGCGCTGCTGCATAAAAACGATAGGACTTATTGTTCATCGTGGTGTGAGATGTTCTCCTAAGAAGAGTCATGTTCCACACGATCTTCATCAAGATCTCCAAAAAATCTGAAATTACTTCATTCTTGAATCTCAGTAACGGATATAAAGTGTACACGTGTTATTTCAGCTACATGGAAAACACACACACACACACACACACACACACACACACACACACACACACACACACACACACACACATGCAGTGTGTGATTATTTTTCATGGAAATCAGGGAAGCAGGCCAATATGAAAAATGGGAGAAAGTGGGCGGGGCTTACACAGACGTCATGTATAAATCGAGGAAAGCATTTAGATAACTGTCAATCACTCCTGATTCACGTTCTGATTGGACGAACTGATGTGTTCAGTTGTTCTGTTTCTGTCTCCTGCAGGAGGCTGCATGGGGACGATAACGTGGTGGTGCACAAGAACTGCTCATCTATTCACTTCCTGTGGAGGAGCTTCCCAATGAGAACAATGTGTGTGTGTGTGTGTGTGTGTGTGTGTGTGTGTGTGTGTGTGTGTGTGTGTATGTGTGTGTATGTGTGTGTATGACAGAGAGAGAGAGAGAGAGAGAGAGAGAGAGAGAGAAAGTGTGTATCCTTTTAACACTGACAAACTGTTTCACTTCGTTAATTATCTGTAGGAAACATCATTACTGTACCGTCAACATGCCACTCTCTGTTCATTACACACACACACACACACACACACACACAGACACACACAGACACACACTTGCACACACTCGCACACACTCGTACACACTCGTACACACACACACACACACACACACACACACACACACACACAAAACACA
>NW_028149002.1:0-1000 GCF_946808225.1 Silurus aristotelis
TCTCACTAGATCTAGAAAATATGATCACATCAGCCCTGTTTTAATCATCTACACTGCTCCCAATTACATCTCACACTGATTATAAAATACTACTACTGACGTATAAAGCACTTAACGCTCTCACGCCGCAGTATCTGAGTGAACTTCTGTACCAGGATGATCCTCCACGCCTACTTAGATCAAAAGGTGCAGGCTATTTGTTGGTACCTCAAATAATGAAGACTCCAGCAGGGGGGAGATGTTTCTCTTATAAACCCCACAGTTATGGAACAACCTTCCAATCAGTGTTCGGGACTCAGACACAGTCTCAGTGTTCAAGTCGAGGCTGAACACATATTTATTTAGTGGAGTCTTTAGTCAGTAGGTGTTTGTGAGGTAAAGGAGCAGATCTGGAGGGATCATGGATATGGAGTGTTTGGTGAACTGGGATATTTGGATGCTGTCGTCTCCTCACTCTCACACGTTCACTCAGGTTTGTTGATGGTGGTGTGGTGGGTCGTCTCTTATCCCAGAGATCCTCATGTCTGTGTTTCCTTCTGCTTCTCCCTTTTAGTTCTGCTGCCAGAGTGAATCTTACCAGAGTCCAAACTGCACAGTGACACTAAATTTCATACAACAATAAGGAGACTTAATAATCCATATCCTTCTCTTCCTGTCACCCTCTTCTCTCTCTCTCTCTCTCTCTCTCTCTCTCTCTCTCTCTCTCTCTCTCTCTCTCTCTCTCTCGGTCAAGTTAAACATGCTCCTGAGGCTCCAGTGACCACTGTTCCTGCCCCTCTCCCCTCCGTGGATCTTCCCACTCCGTCCAGGCCTGCCTCTGGATAGTGTTCTCTTTGACTGGAGGCGACTCTGTGCAGCTTGGGACGGTTTCTCATCAAAGCCTTGGGTGGTTGAAATTCCGGAGTAAGAACGGGAGCTTTGAGGATGGATTGGACTGTAGTTAATGTCAGCAGTCTGCTACACTGACTCAGGACTACAGTTCGCTTCTGATCATCATCAC
>NW_028149001.1:0-1000 GCF_946808225.1 Silurus aristotelis
AAATGTAAGTAATAAATTACTGCCTGTACCACTGTAGTGTTTAAAGAGTAAAAACAGGTTTTCTGATGGTCTACAGGTTTTCTGATTGTGGTTGTGCTGAGACGCTTTAGAGTTTCTTCAGCACAATGAGTTGGAGATGATGAGGAGTGTTTGGAGGATTTTGGAGATGATGGTATTTGAAAGATAGGTGTTGATGTTAGAGGCGTCATCTTCCAAACACCCCATCAAAAACCTCCAACACCTACCAAACACCCTTCCACACGTTTAACATCTTCCAAACATCTCTGTAAGCTTTTTAATCTCCACCTTGCAGTGTTTGGTGAAGATCAGTGTTTGATGAAGATCTACAATACACTATGAAGCTTTATAGCGATGATGTTTGTGAGACCCTACAGTGTTGAACACGCTGCTATGGTGTTGAATTAACACTGTAGTGTTGGTTTGATCCCCTGCAGCTTTTTGATGATGGTTTGATGATGGCATGATCTCGTGATGTTCGAATGTACACCCTTGTGGTCTTGAACTAATACAGAAACTTGGAACATGGTTGGTCTGGTGTTTGTTAACCTTTCAGTACTGAATGAACATATGAACATGAACATGAACATGTTCTTCCAGAAGACTGAATGATACCTGCAGTGTGTTACAGACTACTGTGGTGTTGAAGGAACAGCTCCAGTGTAGGATCTGGTCCTGCATGAACACTTGGAGCGCGGGCATTAAGGTGGAAGGAATGAAGGGTTCAGTGTGAACATCTACTCCGCAAGAACTCTGAGAGCTCGTGCAGCACGGTGAGAAGAGTTTGCTCCACACTGCAGGTATCACTCAGGTGTTCGGTGTGTAAGTGAGACTCACTGTGTCTGTAGGAGGAGCTCCGGGCTCGTGCTCGGTCTCTCCGCTCTCCAGCACTTCGATCTCCTCGCCCTCCGCGCGAGACGCCACCGCCGGGGACGGGGACGAGGACGCGCCGCGCGCGCCGGTGCTCATGTTCGCGGTGGGG
>NW_028149000.1:0-1000 GCF_946808225.1 Silurus aristotelis
GGTTGTGGGGTTGATGTAGGGCTGATGTAAGGCTGAGTTTGGGTTGATTAGGAGTTGATTAGGGATTAATTTGGCTTTATTTAGAGATTAAAGGTATGTTTGTAGGAGGGAGTGACGATGGAGAGGAGACGGCAGGCCGTGATGGAGCAGGTGATGGTGGACCAGCTCTCCAGGTGAGTCTTTACTGTGTTTCTCTAAAATTGCATTAATAAATAGAAAAGAGCATCAGACACTGGAGCAGTACAATCCTAAAATTTAAAAAGAAATATAAAAAAACACGACTGCTGTAACGTGGTTTGTGTTCAGAGCCGTCATCAGCGACCCGGAGCAGAACCTTGCAATCTCAACAAACATCTCAGCTCGTCATAAGAGAACTTTACACCACACCATGTAAGATATACACACACACACACACACACACACACACACACATAGCAAAGGAAAGGTGTGTTTTCAATGAAAATGTTAAATAAATAAATGTACATTTTGAAAGATGGAGATAGATAGATTAGCATGAAAATCTTTTATATTTCAACTTTCTGTGTGTGTGTGTGTGTGTGTGTGTGTGTGTGTGTGTGTGTGTGTGTGTGTGTGTATGTGTGTGTATGTGTGTGTGTGTGTGTGTGTGTGTGTGTGTGTGTGTGTGTGTGTTTTTACAGGGTTAAAACTCCAAAATCTTCAACGGAGAACATTCTGTCCTACAAACTCTGCTTTCATGCCAGAATTGTATCAAGGTACAGTGTGTGTGTGTGTGTGTGTGTGTGTGTGTGTGTGTGTGTGTGTGTGTGTATGTGTGTCTAAAACGCTTTTTGGAACTCTGGTCATAGGTTCAAATCCCACCACCAAGCTGTTAATGTTGGGCCCTTGTGTAAGACCCTTAACCCTTAATCGCTCATCTGTGTAACTGAGGTAACTGTAAGTCTCTCTGGAGACGTAGGTCTGCCCAATGTCGTAACTGTTAATAGAACTGAACCCTTAATTGTTTAATTTAACCTTACAA
>NW_028148999.1:5000-10000 GCF_946808225.1 Silurus aristotelis
GAAGTGCAGCAGACATGTGACAGACAAGCAGCAGACGACCAACAAAGGAGTGACAGACAACCAACAGACGGGTGACTGTCACTCGTCTGATAGTTGTCTGTCACTCGTCTGATGGTTGTCTGACAACCAACAGACGAGTGACAGATGAGTTGCAGACGAGCTGCAGAAGTGCAGCAGACAAGCAGCAGATGAGCAGCAGAAGAGTGAGACAGGTGTCAGAATTGCAGCAGACCGCCAACAGATGAATGGCAGTGGAGCTTCTGAAGAGCAGCAGACAAGCAGCAGACACGCGACAGACGAGCTCCGTCTCTGTTCACTGAGTCAGTGTGCGTTAAGGAGCCGAGGGAACAGAAGTGTTACAGAGCTGTAATGTTTTTCAGAAAAAAGGAGAAGAGACGTTCTGGGAGATGTTCCACAGCCGAGGGAACCTTCATCATCACAATCAGAACTGTACTTTATTTTCCAATTACGCTCGAGTGTACACGGAACATGACCCACTTACAATAACACACACACACACACACACACACACGTTTCCTCATCACTATCACCCATCAAACCTTCATACTTTTTATGTGTTGAAATTGAACTGTTGTGAATTTAACAATCATTCAGCACGTTCTCTCTCATTACACAGGTACCTCGAACACTGGAGACTCCTTCCATAAACGTCTCATTCCGACAACATTACAGTCCCAGTGTATGAGCTGTTACTATAGAAATGGAGTCGTCGCCACGGAAACAACCAACTTGCCTTCTGATGTTTTTTCTCAGATTCAGCGTTTTCAGATTTCAGCACAATCACACGATCGTCAACCGAACAGCCGCAGGAAAAAATACGCAAAAATCTATTTCTCATCATTCATCTCATCTTCTCTCCCGTGACCTGATTGGTCGAGAGTTTTAGAATCCTTACTCAGAACTATCTCTCTTTCGACATCTATCTTTCCATCTTTCTTTATCTCTTGTCTACCACTCTCTCTATTTCTCTCTGTCTCCCTGTCTCTGTCTGTCTGTACCCTATCTCGCCCTCTTTGTCTTCCCATTTGTCTCTTTGTCTATCTGTCTGTCTTACTCTCTGTCCATTCTCTCTCTCTCTCTCTCTCTCTCTCTCTCTCTCTCTCTCTCTCTCTCTCTCTCTCTCTCTCATTCTGATCTGAATACAGAAATATATCTTTATTGTTCTAAAGTCCAGAGAAGTAGAGAGACTTTCATTAAACAGGGTCTTCCTCAGCCACGAGTAGCACATCCAGTGTGTGTGTGTGTGTGTGTGTGTGTGTGTGTGTGTGTGTGTGTGAGAGAGACAGAGAAGAAAAAGGAGAGAAAGAGACTCTGAGTGTTAACGTGTTGAGAAAAAAAAAACCCTCTGGTGTAAAGCTGCTTTGGTGCTTTGGATCCTTTATAGGCCTCATTTTCTATTTCTCTCTCTCTCTCTCTCACACACACACACACACACACACACACACACACACACACACACACACACACACACACACTAAACGTGTTATCGTGATCTGGCCTCGCTGGAGTCTGCAATATTTATAGGGCCACATCAAATATGGATTACACCATCTATACAACATCAGGCCTTCATTCATGAGTTCACACACACACACACACACACACACACACACACACACACACACACACACACACACACACACACACACACACACAAACCACACACACACACACACACACACACACACACAAACCACAGAACACACACACACACACACACACACACACACACACACACACACACACACACACACACAGCTCCTGAATTCTGGATCCTGTTTGGATTAATACTTTCAAGATGTTCTGCTGTGGGCGGAGTCAGGCAGGTGTTCAGCTCTGAGCAATCTTGATGAGCAACTGCAGAACCTTCTGATCTTCTGTGGTGCACCTGGTGATCAATGCTGTACTGCAAAATGTTGGTATGCTCCCCTCTGTTTCTCCAATCAAGTTCATGAAATGTTGCTGGGGCTGCTTCCTCAATCTTCTCAAGAATGAACTGAATGAATGAAGAATGAAGTTCTTTGAACTGACAGTGGAGGTGTAGGTGTGTGGAGATGTGTGGAGATGTGTGGAGATGTGGAGATGTGTGATGGCCAGGAGAAGTTCTCTGTCACGTTTCTCTCTAAGAATCGGAAACGATTTTAAAAGATAAAATCAGCAGGAGTTTTGACTCTGAGTGGCACTTGGTGGCTCAGTGGTAAAATCCTCACCACTGGACTCAGAGGTTGCTGGTTTGAATCCTGCTCGTGCTTCTACTCCTTGATGTTTGTTTTGACTTGCAGGTTGTGTAAGATCATGGTTAAAAGATCTATAAAACAGGTTGCTTGTATGAGTTCCTGTGACTCATCTGGATGAGCTTAGCCTCTGGTGTGAGGTCACTGGCTAAAACCCCGGCAAGGCCTCCAGAATTTGAGTATGGAAGGTTCTGAAAACGATGGAAGGTGCGGTACGTGAAGGCCGGAGAACGTGACCTGAAGTGGGGGTATAGCTGAAATTATCTCTGAGAACTTTAAAGAGAACCAGACAAAACTATGTATGAAAAAAATGCTAATCCTTATCTGACTTCAGGGTTAAATCATGTTGGTGTTGGTGTCATCCAATCCCAAAGGTGGTGACATCATCTGTCCTGAACGCTGTGATCCGGGTCTCTGAGATAAGAAGATGGTTTCTTCTTCAAAACACAGAAAGGCAAAGTTACAAAAGCAGTGATGAATCTCATTTCTAATATAAAATATAAACACAAATGCTTACACACTTTTTTTACCCTCATTCAAAGCGACTGACAACCACAACATTTATTCACCGGTGGGGCTGAGACTCGAACTCACAACCTTCTGATCACAAGTTCAACACTGAGCTACCGCGTCCCACACACACTTTCACACACTCTCACCCTTGGACGTGAGGTTGTAGCTGAGCTCTACAGCAGACTGGTTGTTAGTGTGACACCTGTGAAGAGGTGGGATTCATTAAGCAGCAGGTGAACAGCAAACCAAACCAACCAAAAGCACAGATGAACTTCTGATTTAACCCTCATTTCTACTGATACTGTTCTGAATGTTCAGTGTGTGTGTGTGTGTGTGTGTGTGTGTGTGTGTGTGTGTGTGTGTGTGTATCTAGCAAACATTGTGCACTGATTTCCAGAGAAACACTTTGTAATTGTGGGATCTGTAGTGAGAAGATGTTATATATCCACATACCTCCGTCATGGTTCTCCAGTGTTTAAAGGTTGTTCCTGAGCTCTGCTAGCTCTTCTTCCTGCTGTGATGTTGTGACTCGCTGTCCTTCATCTTCACTGAGATCTTCTGAAGAAAATGTTGGAGTGGAGCTGGACTCGGATCTGTGTTATTGGTCTATAGTTTCCTATTTTTGATTGCTGAACATGTGCACCACCTAAAGCTCATATAATTGTGGTTGTAGAGAGATGGGTCCAAGATGAACTATGAGGAGAAGGAAAACCGTTCCCCTCAGACCACATTCTTTCATTGGTCTATGCTCCAGTTCTGATGCCCGTGGGTCCTTTGGGTGAAGGACAGAGTTCCACATGGTCTCTCTGGAGCTACAAAGCTTCACACCCAGAAAGCTGTGATGATCTGTAGGTTCTTATGCTGAATGGTGTTGGTGTTTGTGATGTTATTGATCATGTTTATGTTGGAGATCATGTAAAGGCTCTCCATTTCCCCCAATCAAGTTTTTTTTCTTCTTCAAAACAGAAAAGTTACAACAGTATTGATGAAATCTCAGTTCTATCATATAAACACATTAATGGTCAACACACTCTTTTCTTACAGTGTGTTCAGCAGACCCCCACACACTCTGATCTTTGTAATGTTCTGGGTGATGGTGAGTGTGGGCTCTCTGACTGATCTACTACTAATCACTACCTACTGGAATCACACCACACACACCACAGACGTCTAGACATCACCGTCTGTAACATACCAGAGAAAACTCATATCACAAACACTGACTAAACAAAATAAATTAAATAACCAGTTTATAGCAAGGAAATTATAAATGGGATAGAATTTATGTACACACACACACACACACACACACACACACACACACACACACACACACACACACACACACACACACACACACACACACACACACACACACACACACACACACACACACAGAGATCTCAGATCTCTCTCTCTCTGCACCTGAGTACAGCCACTGAGTTAATGTCTCCTGACAAGCAGAGAGACGGCTACATCTGCTGTCTGTATGTGTGAAATGCACACACACACACACACACACACACACACACACACACACACACACACACACACACACACACACACACACACAGGCTTTAATGTTTTTTCAGAGGCCCTCTATAAAGAGCCTCAGCTGCTTTTCTGACAATTTGGCTTTACAGTTTCTCTCTCTCACTATCTGCCTGTCTCTCTGTCTGTCTCTCTGTCTGTCTGTCTCACTGTCTGTCTGTCTCTCTATCTGTCTGTCTCACTATCTGTCTGTCTCTTTGTCTGTCTGTCTCTCTGTCTGCTTCTCTCACTGTCTGTCTGTCTCTCTGTCTGTCTGTCTCTCTCACTGGCTTTCTCTCCTACAGTCTGTCTCATTCTCTCTCTGTCAGTCTGCCCCTCTTACTGTCTGTCTCTTTTTCTGTCTGTCTCTCTGTCTGTCTCTCTCTCACAATCTGTCTCTTGCTCTCTTTCTCTGTCTGCCTCTCTCACTGCCTCTCTTTCTCTCTCTGTCTGTCTGCCTCTCTTACTGCCTATATGTCTCTCCCAATCTCTCTGTCTCTCTCTTATGGTTTGTCTCTCTCTTTCTGTCTGTCTGTCTGTCTCTCTCTCTCTCTCTCTCTCTCTCTCTCTCTCTCTCTCTCTCTCTCTCTCTCTCTCTCTCTCTGTCTATCTCACTCTCTTTCTTTCACTGTCTCTCTGTGTCTGTCTGTCTCTCTCACTATTGCTCTTTCACAACACTTTTGTTGTCTGTCTTTCTCTTTT
>NW_028148998.1:0-17000 GCF_946808225.1 Silurus aristotelis
CATTATACTGTGTTGCTGATGTAGCTAAAACAACCAAGCTAGTGTTGGATTCATGTTTGACCTGTGCCAAAACTAACGTACATCGACCTGTACAACATACTGCGCTAACTTTTCCTGAAGCCCCTTTCCAACACCTACAGATAGATTTTACACATATGCCACCTGTAGGAAATTTGAGATACCTGTTGGTTTTAGTTGACAGATTCATTTAGTGGGCAGAAGCATTTGCATGTGTGACAGAGAATGCTAAAACTGTTGTCAAAATATTAACGAAAGAGATCATCTCTAGGTTTGGTATTCCTAGTGTGATTGAAAGTGATAACGGCACACCTTTTGCTTCAAAGGTAACACAGCTTTTGGCTAAAAGCTTAGCAATTGACTGGCATTTTAATATTCCCTATCACCCACAGTCAGCTGGAGTGGTAGAGAGAACAAACAGAACCATTAAGGAGCGTGTTACTAAAGCCTGCATTGAAACAGACCGAAGTTGGACTGTTGTTCTCCCGGTAGTACTCACAGAAATGAGAATGACTCCATCTTCGACTACTAAACTGTCACCTTTTGAAATTCTAATGGGCCGGCCTTTCCCGACCCCATGGGTCAGGGAACGCACTGGCATTTCTTTCTTAGGTAACCTGGAAGTGAGGTGGACGACTACATTTCTGCCCTGGTCGAGAAATTTAATTCTATCAGTGCTGATGTTTCACTAACTCTTCTTCTGCCCACAGATAAGCCAACACACTCTTTTGTGCCTAATCAGCAGGTCCTGATAAGAAGTCTGAAGCCTACCAAGGTTGGTGAACCGAAGTATCTGGGTCCAGCGACTGTTCTAGCTGGGACCAGAACTAGTCCAGTCATTTCGTTTTGGGCATGATAAAAATCTAACAGTTAGTTTGTAGGTTGTTGTGTTAATAGGGCTTCCGGTTTAAGTAGGGGGGGGTAACCGAAAGTTCTGTTGTAGTAGTTGTGGCCGAGTGGTTAAGGAGATGGACTTGAAATCCATTTGGGTCCCCCTGCGCAGGTTCGAATCCTGTTGATTACGATTCACTTTCTGTTTACATTTCCTATGAATTACCCCGATCCAGTTAGTTTACAAGTTGTTGTGTAAATAGGGCTTCCAGTTTAAGTAGGGGATGATAGAGACTTGTGTAGAAGTCGTGGCTGAGTGGTTAAGACGATGGACTAGAAATCCATTGGGGTCTCCTGCGCAGGTTCGAATCCTGCAGACTACGGTTAGTTTTCTGTTCACATTTCATGTTAATTATACAGATATGGTTCTTTTGCGTTTTCTTGTGTTAATAGGGGTTCCAGTTCAAGTAGGGGATGATAGAGAAATGTGTAGTAGTCGTGGCCGAGTAGTTACGGCGATGGTCTAGAAATCCATTGGGGTCTCCTGCGCAGGTTCGAATCCTGCAGACTACGGTTAGTTTTCTGTTCACGTTTCGTGTTAATTATAAAGATATGGTTTCTTTGTGTTTTCTTGTGTTACAGTTTTTCTCAACTGCTTTCAGTCATTTCTCAGATCAGAATTGAAGTTTGCAGATCTCCAAGTGCATTTCTCAAAACAACACGTACAAACTGTACAACATAGTGGATAACCGGAAAATACACGTCACCTGCTCAAAATGCTTTGTCTATCGTGCAAAAGCGTGTTTTTTCATCAATCATTGTGTCAGAGGCAGCAGAATCCCATGTCATTTTTTCAACAATGTAAACGTGACAGGCAAAATTATTAGTCATGTTGTCAGTAGAACATCATACTCAGTTTTAGTTATTTAAATTATACTCAAGTCAGGTTTTGATGACTAGAAACTACTTAATTACCATACTGGTGTGTGTCATATTTTACAATGTCCCTCCGGTAAAAAAAAGAAGTTACTCTTGCAAACTATTATGCATCAACCAGGTGTTACAGTAATTTACATGGTATGAATAGATTATTTTCTGATTGATTCCATCTAACCTCAGTTAACCAATCAACATCTACCCACATAACAGTATATGGAAGAATCAAAACAAAAGATCACACTGTATTCACATTTTTACTGTTCTGTCAAAAGTGGTACTTACATACAGAAAACAAAGAAAACTACACATAGGCTATTTACCGACAAATGAAAACCTGAAAAAGACAAAGTGGGAAAAACTATACATATACAGAAGGTAAAGGTGAATATTATATGGCAGTTTTCCTATGCGTCATGTCACAAATTACTACATACTTTGGTAGATCATCTCGATTGAGGTCCCTCTCATCTTCAGGAATGATATTTCTATAGAGATTGTCTAAGAATAAGGAGATGCTGTGAGTTGTACATAATAGGAATATGAGCTAGAACACCTTGGTCTGAAATAGCAGCACACATAGTGATGTTTCCTCCACATTGGCCTGGGACATCAACAGTAGCTCTCTGGCCGATTAGATTTCTACCACGCCTTCTGCCTTTGGGTTGAAGCCAGCCTCATCCAAGTATATGAAGTTGTGAGGTGGTTCTCTTGATTCTATTTCTATTATGCGCTATACCAGAAAAAACACAGTGTGCATAAATTACTGTATTTGTCTTCATTGTTTACAGCTACATCAAATAACCCAGCCATTATGGATGCACAAGCCAGTGCATTCTTAGTGCCGGTCCCAAGCCCGGGTAAATGGGGAGGGTTGCGTTAGGAAGGGCATCCAGCGTAAAATATGCGCCAAATCAAATATGCGGATCACAAATGGGAATTTCATACCGGATCGGTCGAGGCCCGGGTTAACACAGGTATCGTTAGCCGACAGGGTACCGGTGGAAATTGGGCTACTGTTGGCTGAAGGAGGAGAAGGAGAGGAGTAAGACGTCTACAGAGACGGCAGGGAAAGAGCAGTGTAGGAGAGTGGAGGTTCGGGTTGGTACTTTAAATGTTGGTACTATGACGGGTAAAGGGAGAGAGGTAGCTGATATGATGGAGAGGAGAAAGGTAGATATGCTGTGTGTTCAGGAGACCAAGTGGAAAGGGAGTAAGGCCAGGAACATTGGAGATGGATTTAAACTGTTTTATCATGGTGTGGATGGAAAGAGAAATGGTGTAGGGGTGATTCTGAAGGAAGAGTACAGTAAGAGTGTAGTGGAGGTGAAGAGAGTTTTTGATAGGGTGATGATCGTGAAGGTGGAAGTTGAAGGGATGATGATAAATGTCATCAGTGACTATGCTCCACAAGTTGGCTGTGAGATGAAGGAGAAGGAAAGATTCTGGAGTGAATTAGATGAAGTGGTAGATGGTGTACCTAGGAAAGAACAATTGGTGATTGGGGCAGACTTTAATGGGCATGTAGGTGAAGGGAACAAAGGTGATGAGGAGGTGATGGGTAGGAATGGTTTTAAGGAGAGGAATGTGGAAGGGCAGATGGTGGTGGATTTTGCTAAAAGGATGGAAATGGCAGTGGTGAACACTTATTTTAAAAAGAAGGAGGATCATAGGGTGATGTATAAGAGTGGAGGAAGGTGCACACAGGTGGACTATGTGCTATGCAGGAGATGCAACCTAAAGGAGATTGGAGACTGTAAGGTGTTGGCAGGGAACAGGGTAGCTAGACAGCATCGGATGGTGGTCTGTAGGATGGTTTTGGAGGCGAAGAAGAAGAGGAGGAGAGTGAGGACTGAAAGAAGAATAAGATGGTGGAAACTGAAGGAGAAAGAGTGTAGTGTGAGGTTCAGGGAAGAGGTCAGACAGAGGCTCAGTGGTGTTAAGGAGGTGTTGGATGATTGGGCAACTACTGCAGGAGTGATGAGGGAGGCAGCTAGAAAAGTACTTGGTGTGACATCTGGAAATAGAAAGCAAGACAAGGAGACGTGGTGGTGGAATGAGGAAGTGCAGGAGAGCATAAGGAGAAAGAGGTTGGCAAAACAGAAGTGGGACAGACAGAGTGATGAGAAAAGTAGGCAGGAGTACAAGGAGATGCGGCAGCAGGTTAAGAGGGATGTGGCGAGAGCCAAGGAAAAGGCATATGAGGAGCTGTATGAGAGGTTGGACACTAAGGAAGGAGAAAAGGATTTATACCGATTGGCCAGGCAGAGGGACCGAGCTGGAAAGGATGTACTGCAAGTTAGAGCAGTAAAGGATGGAGAGGGAAATGTGTTGACTAGTGAGGAGAGTGTGTTGAGAAGGTGGAGGTAGTATTTTGAGCAGCTGATGAATGAGGAAAATCAGAGAGAGAGAAGGTTGGATGATGTGGAGTTGGTGAAGCAGGATGTGTATAGGATTAGTAAGGAGGAAGTGAGAGCAGCGATTAAGAGGATGAAGAGTGGAAAGTCGGTTGGACCAGATGACATACCGGTAGAAGCGTGGAGATGTTTAGGAGAGATGGCAGTGGAGTTTTTGACCAGATTGTTTAACAGGATTTTGGAAGGTGAGAAGATGCCTGAGGAATGGAGAAGAAGTGTGCTGGTACCGATCTTTAAGCATAAAGGAGATGTGCAGTCTTGCAGTAACTACAGGGGAATTAAGTTGATCAGTCACACCATGAAGTTATGGGAAAGAGTAGTGGAAGCCAGGCTGAGAGAAGAGGTGACCATCTGTGAGCAACAGTATGGTTTCATGCCGAGGAAGAGCACCACAGATGCCTTATTCGCATTAAGAATGTTGATGGAGAAGTATAGAGAAGGACAGAAGGAATTGCATTGTGTATTTGTGGATTTAGAGAAAGCGTACGACAGGGTGCCAAGAGAGGAGTTGTGGTATTGTATGAGGAAGTCAGGTGTGTCAGAGAAGTATGTGAGGGTGGTGCAGGACATGTATGAGGACAGTGTGACGGCAGTAAAGTGTGCAGTAGGAACAACAGACTGGTTCAGGGTGAAGGTTGGACTGCATCAAGGATCAGCCCTGAGCCCTTTCTGTTTGCAGTGGTGATGGACAGGTTGACGGACGAGGTCAGACAGGAGTCTCCCTGGACTATGATGTTTGCGGATGATATTGTGATTTGTTGTGAGAGTAGGGAGCAGGTTGAGAAGAGCCTGGAGAGGTGGAGATATGCACTGGAGAGAAGGGGAATGAAAGTCAGTAGGAGTAAGACAGAGTACATATGTGTGAATGAGAGGGAGGGCAGTGGAGTTGTGAGGTTGCAGGGAGAAGAGCTGGAGAAGGTGGAGGAATTCAGGTACCTGGGTTCAACAGTGCAAAGTAATGGAGAGTGTGTTAGAGAAGTGAAGAAAAGAGTGCAGGCAGGGTGGAGTGGGTGGAGAAGAGTGACAGGAGTGATTTGTGATAGTAGGGTATCTGCAAAATTGAAAGGGAAAGTTTATAGGTCTGTGGTGAGACCTGCGATGTTGTATGGATTAGAGACAGTGGCATTGAGTAAAAGACAGGAGGTGGAGCTGGAGGTAGCAGAGCTGAAGATGTTAAGGTTTTCGTTCGGAGTGATGAGGATGGATAAGATCAGAAATTAGTTTATTAGAGGGACAGCGCGCGTAGGATGTTTTGGTGACAAGGTGAGGGAGGCGAGATTAAGATGGTTTGGACATGTGCAGAGGAGGGACATGAATTATATTGGTAGAAGAATGCTGAGGATGGAGCCACCAGGTAGGAGGAAAAGAGGAAGGCCAAGGAGGAGGTTCATGGATGTGGTGAGGGAAGACATGCAGGTAGTTGGTGTAAAAGAGGCAGATGTAGAGGACAGGGTGGTATGGAGACAGATGATTCGCTGTGGCGACCCCTAATGGGAGCAGCCAAAAGAAGAAGAAGGAGAAGAAGTTTACAGCTACATCAAATGTAAATATCTATGAAGTTCCACCAATATCAAATGTGTAGAAGTTACTCTTACAGTATCATGGGTATACAACATACCTGTACAAACTGGAGTCGTAGCTCTTTCACTCTGTCAGGATTTCTTTCAAAGGGTACATTGTACAGCTGCTTCATGGTGATTACATGTCTTTTCAAGACCCTGTCCATAGTTGAAATGCTCACAGATTGTATATTTTTAAAGATACTGTTGTCTTCAACAATAGCACTTTGTATCTCCCTTAGTCTTATGGCATTGTTAGACATAACCATGTTGCAAATTGCTTCCTCCTGCTGAGGTGTGAAAAGGGGCTCTCTGCCACCCTTGCGAGGTTGTCTTGCAGTCCTACATGAGAAAATATATTGTAAATTATAGAAGTATAGGGATCACAGGATTTTGATTCATACAGTAAATAACTAAGAATACTGTATGCATGGAAAACCTAAGGTGTGTTACAGTATATGTAACAGTAAGTCTACAGTATTACTTTACTATACAGTACATTACATACCTGTTCTCTCTACGAAATGTTTGAATTATTGATGACACAGTTGTTCTTCCAACATTTGGCTGCACCCTTCGACCAGCCTCTTCCATTGTAAGGCCATGATTGATAACGTGATCCACCAGTGTGGCCCTGATTTCATCTGGAATCGCTGTGTATCTTTGGCATCTTATACCCCTTCCTCTTCTGTGTCTCTGTACTCTTCCACCACGCAGTCTTAATCCTCTTCTTCTTCCTTCAGCTTCCATTATCAGAAAGGGGAACACTTGTGTTGTGCACTGTATATATATATGTGACCCCGCCAAATCAGTCTTCATGAGTTGCACCTCTGAGCTATTTCACAGAACTGGTTGATCATTGTTTAGTCTAGAGTTGCACATGTTTCTCTTTGTTAACGAAGGTGAAGACTCACCTGAGAGCAATTTGTCAATTCTAGACATATTTCATAGCAAACATGTACTCACAATTTGTAGAAATCTGTACAGACATACAATTCTGAGAACATGTTCACTCATTTTAATAGTACAGACTTCCAAACTGAGAAAAATACTAATTGGTTTGGTGGTTGTGACATTTCAGCTGAGAACCAGGACAAGTTATTTTGCACAGCAGGACAAAAGCAACAAGAATTGTCAAAAGCAGCTGACAGATGTACAGAACCATTTGCATGTTGTCCAAAAGCAATTGCAAATTGATGAATATCAATATCAGAAAAGACATTGCTGATATGATGTGAAGAACTGACAACAGGTTCTGACAGTGGAACGAGTAGTTTTGAGAAATGCAGTTCTGTTGTGAGAAATGACTGAAAGCAGTTGAGAAAAACTGTAATAGGGGTTCCAGTTGAAGTAGTGGTGACAGCTAAATGTGCAGTAGTCGTGGCCGAGTGGTTAAGGCGATAGCCTTAAAATCCATTGGGGTCCACCTGCGCATGTTTTGTTTTCTGTTCACATTTCATGTTAATTATAAAGATATGGTTTACTTGAGTATTCTTGTGTTAATAGGGGTTCCAGTTGAAGTAGGGGATGATAAAAAATTGTGTAGTAGTCGTGGCCGAGTGGTTAACGCGATGGACTTGAAATACATTGGGGTCTCCCTGCGCAGGTTCGAGTCCTGCAGATTACTATTTGTTTTCTGTTCACATTTTGTGTTAATTATAAAGATATGTTTTGCTTGGGTTTTCTTGTGTTAATAGGGGTTCCAGTTGAAGTAGGGGAGACAGCTAACGGTGCTATAGTCGTGGCCGAGTGGTTGAATCTTTTGGGGTCCCCCTGCGCAGGTTCGAATCCTGCCGACTACGATTCACTTCCTGTTTACATTTCCTATCAATTACCCAGATAAAGTTAGTTTAAAGTTTATGTTAATAGGGCTTCCAGTTTAAGTAGGTGATGAAAGAGACCTGCGTAGTAGTCGTGGCCGTGTGGTTAAGGCGATGGACTAGAAATCAATTAGGATTTTCCCGCGCAGGTTCGAATACTGCCGACTACGATTCACTTCTTGTTTACATTTGCTATTAATTACCCAGATAAAGTTAGTTTAGAGGTTGTTGTGTTATTAGGGCCTACAGTTTAAGTAGGGGGGTAATCGAACTTTCTGTTGTAGTCGTGGCCGAGTGGTTAAGGCGATGGACTTGAAATCCATTGGGGTCTCCCAGCGCAGGTTCGAATCCTGCCGACTACGATTTGTTTTCTGTTCACATTTCGTGTTAATTATAAAGCTGTGCTTTACTTGTGTTTTCTTGTGTTAATAGGGGTTCCAGTTTAAATAGGGGATGATAGAGAATTGTGTAGTAGTCGTGGCCGAGTGGTTAAAGCGATGGATTAGAAATCCATTGGGGTCTCCCCTCGCAGGTTCGACTCCTGCCGACTACGATTTGTTTTCTGTTCACATTTCGTGTTAATTATAAAGCTGTGCTTTACTTGTGTTTTCTTGTGTTAATAGGGGTTCCAGTTTAAATAGGGGATGATAGAGAATTGTGTAGTAGTCGTGGCCGAGTGGTTAAAGCGATGGATTAGAAATCCATTGGGGTCTCCCCTCGCAGGTTCGACTCCTGCCGACTACGATTTGTTTTCTGTTCACATTTCGTGTTAATTATAAAGATGTGTTTTACTTGTGTTTTCTTGTGTTAATAGGGGTTCCAGTTGAAGTAGGGGTGACAACTAACTGTTCAGTAGTCGTGGCCGAGTGGTTAAGGCGATTGCCTTGAAATCCATTGGGGTCCACCTGCGCAGGTTCGAATTCTGCTGACCAAGATTCACTTTTTGTTTACATTTTCTATGAAATACCCCGATTAAGTTAGTTAACAGGTTGTTGTGTTAATAGGGCTTCCAGTTTAAGTAGGGGATGATAGAGACTTGCGTAGTAGTCGTGGCCGAGTGGTTAAGGCGATGGACTAGAAATCCATTGGGGTCTCCCCGCGCAGGTTCGAATCCTGCCGACTACGATTTGTTTTTGGTTTACATTTCATGTTAATTATAAAGATATGGTTTACTTGAGTTTTCTTCTGTTATTAGGGGTTCCAGTTGAAGTAGGGGATGATAGCACATTGTGTAGTAGTCGTGGCCGAGTGGTTAAGGCGATGGACTAGAAATCCATTGGGGTCTCCCCGCGCAGGTTCGAACCCTGCCGACTACGATTTGTTTTCTGTTCACATTTCGTGTTAATTATAAAGATGTGGTTTACTTGTGTTTTTTTGTGTTAATAGGGGTTCCAGTTGAAGTAGGGGTGACAGCTAACTGTGCAGTAGTCATGGCTGAGTGGTTGAGGCGATGGACTAGAAATCCTTTGGGGTCCACCTGCGCATGTTAGAATCCTGACTATGATTTGCTTTCTGTTTACATTTCCTATTAATTACACTGATCCAGTTAGTTTACAGGTTTTTGTGTTAATAGGGCTTCCAGTATAAGTAGGGGATGAAATAGAATTGTGTGGTAGTCGTGGCCGAGTTGTTGAGGCGATGGACTAGAACTTTATTGGGGTCTCCCCGCGCAGTTTTGAATCCTGCCGACTACGACTGACTTTCTGTTTACATTTCCTCTGAATTACCCCAATCCAGTTAGTTTGCAGGTTGTTGTGTTAATAGGGCTTCCAGTTTAAGTAGGGGATGATAGAGCATTGTGTAGTAGTCGTAGCCGAGTGGTTAAGGCGATGGACCAGCAATCCTTTGGTGTCTCCCCGCGTAGGTTAGATTACTGCCAAGTGTAATTTGCTTTCTGTTTACATTTCCTGTTAATTATAGATATTGTTCGTTTGTGTTTTCTTGTGTTAATAGGGATTACAGTTTAAGTAGGGGTGACAGTTAACTGTGTAGTAGTTGTGGCTGATTGTTTAAGTCAATGGACTATAAATCCATTGGGATTTCCCCCTGTAGGTTTAAATCCTGCCGACCAAGATTCACTTTCTGTTTACATTTCCTATGAATTACCCCGATCCAGTAAGTTTACAGGTTGTTGTGTTAATAGTGCTTCCAGTTTAAGTAGGGGATGATAGAGTCTTGTGTAGTAGTCGTGGCCGAGTGGTTAAGGTGAATTGGTATGAATCCTGCCAACTACGATTCGTTTTCTGTTCACATTTCGTGTTAATTATACAGATATGGTTCATTTGCGTTTTATTGTGTTAATAGGGGCTTCAGTTTAAGCAGGGGTGACAGCTAACTGTGTTGTGGTCTTGGCCAAGTTGTTAAGGCGATGGACTTGAAATCCATTGGGGTCTCCCTGCGCAGGTTCGAATCCTGCTGACTACGATTCACTTTCTGTTTACATTTCCTATTAACTCTCTTCTCTAACTTTACCATTCACTTCACTGACCATTACCAATTTTCAATCTCTCATATAAAACCTTTACATGTTTGGAGATCATCGATCTTCACAAACCTTTTACACAATATCATCTAGTGATACCATCATTTAGCATAATATTAGGAACAATAAGGAGAATTATGCATTATTCAATTATAAATAACACTTATTTATAATTAATATTATCTTTTTATTTTCTTGATATTTTGAGTCAGTCAGATCCCTAAATGTTTAAAATCACACACTAAATACTTCTGATAAATCACACAAAAATATTATAACTTTAGTATTTAAATACATTATAGACTTACAGACTGGAAGTGTAGTGTGTGTGTGTGTGAACGTGCTGCTGATTAACGCTGTTACTGTTAGAAATCAGCTGAAATAAAGGGTTTACAGTGTTTAATGAAAAACACAGTCATTAGTGTTGCACAAGTCAGGTCACTCTTAGTGTCGGTCTCAAGTCCGAATAAATGTGGAGGATTGTGTTATGAAGGACATCAGCATAAAACATGGCTTTAAGGAGAGGAATGTGGAAGGGCAGATGGTGGTGGATTTTGCTAAAAGGATGGAAATGGCAGTGGTGAACACGTATTTTAAGAAGAAGGAGGATCATAGGGTGATGTATAAGAGTGGAGAAAGGTGCACACAGGTGGACTATGTTCTATGGAGGAGATGTAACCTGAAGGAGATTGGAGACTGTAAGGTGTTGGCAGGGGACAGTGTAGCTAGACAGCATAGAAAGGTGAGGGAGGCGAGATTAAGATGGTTTGGACATGTGCAGAGGAGGGACATGGGGTATATCAGTAGGAGAATGCTGAGGATGGAGACACCAGCAAGGAGGAAAAGAGGAAGGCCAAGGAGGAGGTTTATGGATGTTGTGAAGGAAAACATGCAGGTTGTTGGTATGAAAGAGGCAGATGTAGAGGACAGGGGGGATGGAGACGGATTAACCGCTGTGGCGCCCCCTAATGGGAGCAGCCGAAGGAAGAAGAAGAAGAAATAAATAACAAATATCAATACCAAACAAATAAGTACAAAACTAGAACACTGTGATCAAATCTTTTTTTCATGTTGTGCATGTCTTGTGCACAAAATCCTTGTTATCCACAGTATATACCGCCAGTGTCAGTAAACATATACTCAGAATTCCATCGGTTTTGAAAGGCTCTGTTTTCAGAATCAACTTTTCTCTTCGCCATGTGAGTGCCTCATGTGAGGCGCTGTTTCACAATAACTTTACAATAGGGTTAAATACATCAACAGAAGCTCCACTTGATTGACGCTGGAATGTTCCCAGGTGGTCTAGCGTTCGGTAAGACAGCTGAAGCGCTGCATTATGGGATCTGTAGTTTGTGTTTTTAGAGCTACATATCGCCAGACCATTCATAATAATAATAATAGATCTTTATAAAATCATCTCGCGGGCCGTATATAATTGTATGTCGGGTTGGATTTGTCCCACGGGCCTGAGTTTAACACCCCTGATCTATGTGAAGACACTGATAATCTAAATGATTTCTCACAATAATTATCAACAATGATTTAACAAAGTAGGAAACAGCTATTTTTAGAAAAGGCTCGCGGGCGGCTCATGTGGTCCTTGCGGGTGACCTTGGAGTATTTTATATTGGAGAAGGCTAAGAAGGAAAAAAGAAAGGCTAGAAGACATGCAGGTGTTTGGTTTGAAAGATGATCCACTGTGGTGACCACTAATAGAAGCAGCTGAAAGAAGAAGAAGAGGAAGAAGAAGACAGACAGTCTTGCATATTGTTCTTTGTAAAAATGGCTTCCTTCTTGCCCCCTACCCCACAGCCCAGACTTGTACAGAATACAGTATACAGTAGTCACATGTAAGGTGTGAGCAGCACCTGCCAGAAATTCCTGTAGTTCCGTCAGTGTTGCTGTTGGCCTGTTGGTAGCTTCATAATTAGTTTCTCCTCATTCTCATATCATATATATATTAGTGGTGAACACAACATGCAATTTTAATTATTTTTTTTATTTTTTTTATTTTTATTTTTAATTATTTTTATTTATTTTTTTTATTGAGGGAAAACAAAACCCAAAACAACATGGCCCTGTGTGAAATACTTTAATTTCTCTCACCACACCCAGGCCTGATTACTGCCACACCTGTTAGCAATCAAGAAATCTCTTAAATAGGACCTGCCTGACAAAGTGAAGTCGACCAAAAGCTCCTCAAAAGCGAGACATCATGCCAAGATCCAAATAAATTCAGAAACAAATGAGAAAGTAATTGAGATTTATCAGTCTGGAAAAGGTTATAAAGTCATTTCTAAAGCTTTGGGACTCCAGCGAACCACAGTGAGAGAAATTATTCACACATGGCAAAAACATGGAACAGTGGAGAACCTTCCCAAGAGTGGCCAGCCGACCAAAATTACCCCAAGAGCACAGAGCCCACTCATCCAAGAGGTCACAAAAGACCCCACAACAACATCCAAAGAACTGCAGGCCTTACATGCCTCAGTTAAGGTCAGTGTTCATGATTCCACCATGAGAAAGAGACCTGGCAAAAATGTTTTTTCCAAGACGAAAACTGCTAAGCAAAATGACCGTAAAGGCTCGTCTCACTTTTTGCCAGAAAACATCTTGATGATCCCCAAGACTTTTGGGAAAAGGAAAGCTGAGTAGTTGAGCGCTAGCCGTTTGCTTGTTGTTAGCGCGATGCTCGTAACTTGTCTGTTATTTGCATTAAACTGAATAAGAACATATGCATCATTTTGTGTGCTGTGTGATTCTTCCCTGATCAGAAAAGACTCCATGGGAATCGTAGTTCGTATGGAAAACCTCTCCAAGATTTAAGTGTTTGTTGGGGCATGATAAAAATATAACTAATTTTAGTTATATACTATATATAATATAATACTATTTTAATAAAAATGAAGAAATGCGTGCTGCATTAATTGTGCATTAATAATATTAGTGCTGTTAAAATGAATTTGGTTTAACGTGTTATTAACACGCTCATTTTGAAGGTTTTTTCAGTATAAAGGACATTATATAAAGGTCAACCCAAACAGATCACAACAGTTACGTTTTTTCTTGAGCCATTTATACTTTTGCATTTTCTTTGTAGAATCTGTACAAAAACACACAATTTGACTTCATTTCAAAACACCAGGAAAACTGTAATGCAGGGAAAATGCACAAGAATCTGTATGTGCTCTGTTATACTGCATGTATTCTATGCTGTATAATAATGATGGTGTCTACAGCTGTGGCCTCATATTGATGTTCTTAAGAGGATGATTGGGACTGAAGGCAGATGATTGGGTGTGAAACGCACGACCCGAAACTGTAAAGAGACAATCAATAACACTGTGCAGATCTATTATGTATTTTATTTCTTTATGTACAAAAAAAATAAAATCTATTAAACATTATTGAATGTAATAATTTTTCTTGACTTTAGGTGAGAACAGAGGAAGCTGATCTGCTTCAGGCACTTGGGGACGGCTGGAGGAACGGCTTTGTGAGGTCTTTCTTCCACGATTCTAAAGCGTTCAGAGGGACTTTGGGGCTGCTGGGTGCCAGATCATGAGTGGCATAAACCACTGCGAGCTGCACCTCCCACGGCAAATCTGCACACAAAATCCATCATAAAATTAGGACTTGCTGAAGCACTTTCCTGTTGATAGAGAACTAAAAATCAGAGAATAAAGATAAAGATTGATAAAGGACTTGTTCAGTTGATCCTTTAGTGATACCTTTTTGTCCCCTGAACTCAGTTATGCTTTTCACCAGATCCTCCACTGATGCTGTCACGTTCTCCTTAAGACCATTTTGGCCAAGTCGCCCTGATTGAGATAAAGAACATGAGTGAAAAACAGAAGAATCCAGAAATAATGTGAGATGATGCTTTAAAACAGGATTCACAGGAAACTTACCAAGTAGCCTGAAAATTGCTGCTACAGAGACGTTTCTGAACTTTGTTTCCTCTGTTTGTGTTTGTTTCAGCAAAGTATTCAAGATGAGCCACACACTTTTTCTGATGAATAGAAAAATTAGACATATTAAGTGTTTTTGTGACAGTAATAGAATACCATCAATTGTAAGTTTATGCAACAAAAATGGAAAATTTGCAGTATTTGGGACACACACACTGGGACACACACACACACTGTCTCATATGAGTCTCACATTTGCCGGTTTGCAATTTATCTAATGTTTAAAAATCTAGAAAGATGAGAATTAAACAAGTTGAAGCAGTTTCACATTCAGTACAGTATAACATGGGAGACGCTCCAAATCCAGCCCAGTTGTGCACAGAGAAGGTCCAGGCTGAATACGTAGTCCCAGGCAGCAGGACAGAGATCATCACCATACCACCTGCTCTTCTGGAATGTCAGACTTTTGTCTTTCAGAAGAGCCTTCAGTGTGCTGGTGATGGCTCTGTAGGGGTCTCCAGGAGGCTCCTAGCAAAAAATACATCATTTATTTAAAACCCAGATCAATGAAACAATGTTTACAATAATATGATCATAACTGTAAGGTCACAAGCAATCACAAGTGCAGATGATTGAAATACTGAGGTGGAGCTCTAACTGTGCATTCTGCTCTTTTTATAACCTCCATTTATTACTCTTATGTAAGGAGGAGTCCTAGAAAATGACCTCCAAATGACCCCAAGATTTTAAATACACATGCAAAATAGCACACAGCGTTACTGAAGGGTTTATGTATCAGACAGTAACAGGGGTAAATAATGATCTAGAATACTACATGAGTGTGTTATTTGAGGCACAAAGTTAGTTTGTTTATTCAGTAGTGAGCACAGTGTCACATGGTTCTATATCACTTCCTTTATTAGTATATTATGAAACAGATTTATTTGCTTGCATCTTTATTGCACTGATCTGATCATTTTTGTCATAAACAGCATCATTAACGCTGGAGTTAAGTGCAGTTTAAGGCATTCTTATTTATAAAGATAAGATTTTATTAATAAAAAAAGAAAGTGTCCTGTAACACTTTTAGCTTGAATTTTGAAGTAAGTAATTAAATACTTATTAATTTAATTCAACATGAATTTATAATGAATTTGCTCCATAGATCAGATGGACATTGGAAATGAAAAGTAGATTAAGTGTGCAGTAAAACACATGATTTATTACTTGCTGAGCAAGTAATAAATCTTTCCGTACACACGATGTGAACGGCTCTGCATAAAGGGCTGTTATGGGAAAAAACACTTGGCCATGCTGTCACCATGACCATTATCAGTTTTGGGGCTTCAGAAGAGTCTGCAAAGGAAACAAAACGATACCACAGATTTAAAATACACTGTATAGGAAGAAATAAAAACCAAAAACAAAACACAATTGCCTTATTTATATCACTGTCCAGATCATTTTTAGTAAATATATAATGACATGTCAATATAATCTCACCTTCTTTAAGAAGTCTGTAGGCGAGAGCATGTGCTTTATGAGAGTCTCCTCTTTTTTAACACAATCCCACATAAACCCTACAGAGAGACTGCAGGAGTTCATGTCCCATAGACTCTTTCTCCACCTTGATCTTCTCCAAAACCACTTTCAGAAACGTCTCTGCTAACGACTAAATGAGACGGAAGAAAAAGATCAACCAACATCCAACTAAATCAAACATGTATTCAAGTCATGCATGAAAAATAAATATTAGGGAGTTAAGACTTGACTGTAGATTAGGTTTAGAAAAACTACTAGAATTTGCATAAACCAAAACCTGGAGTAAAGTTTTTACATGACAAATCAAATCTACTGTTCAATTTCAGAACATCAGGAACAGTGAATTCTGGATTGACTATTGAAAAAGAGAAAACTCAAATCCACAGATAAAGAATTGCATGTACACTAAATAAAATGCATGCGTGTGAATTGAATGCACACTAAATAAAACAGAAGATAATCACTGACCTCGTTTACACTAAACTTGGAAATGAGAGATTTTTCTTGATCTGTCAGAGAAGGAAGTTCACATTTCCCTTTAAGTAGTGCATCAATCCAGTTTGGAGATAAAACATCATCACAGGAATGCTGCAGTGTTTTTAATGCACTAGTGATGAGGGATTGTTTTGTGTGTTTGTGAGCTGCAGCATCAAGTCGAGGCTTTTTAGCAGCACTGGGTGGGGGCATGTTCTGATGCAGATCTCTTTGCTCTCAGGATGGTCTGGGTTTGATTTCCTGGGAGAGGAGATTTGACAACTGACACACAAGCACACAGTTTTTCCAGACTCAAACTCCTGACTGTTATCACACATGTACCTACCTGACACATGTAGGTTGATTAGAATGTTTACATTGGTGATTTATGCTGAGATCAAATTGATTTGACAGAATTGTATCATGCAGTAATAATGTGCTTTTACTCTCTTACACACTGAAGGCAGAAGCTGGTTTTTAATACATAAAGCATTTAAAGCATTTCTGTGGAAAAGAAAGAAAAAGATTGAGATAGAACACTAGATTTTCCTGTGCAGTTTATCACATGTTGATTTTGTTTACAGAGATTTACATGGATCAAATGTGATCAAATCACATGACAGACAATTCTACAGTATAGATAATACATTGGGAATGTTATATTACAGGGAAATAATCAGCATAAATAAAGTAAAATCAGTAATAGAAACTTACTTGTTTTTTGTATATAAAGTGTGTTTTTATTAAATATTTCGAAAAAGATCCACAAGCAGTCTTGATGTCAGTCACCAGAAAAAGAGATTTTGCTGCACCAATCAGGGATGCGGACGCAACCAGAGAGGCGGAGCTTCTAGTATCAACACGCCTTTGCTGTAAAAGTGATGGGAAGATCGGATCATTTTAGTGACTCGGTTCTTTGAATCTCATTAATAAAAATGAAATTAGAAAATAAAGAATCACTCTTAGAGACGAATCGTTCTTCTGAGTCACATTGAAGACTCGTTCAGAAT
>NW_028148997.1:0-12500 GCF_946808225.1 Silurus aristotelis
TAATATTAATAATATATAAAATAATATAAAATATAAAATAATAATAATATATAAAATAATATAATATGTAAAATAATATTAATAATATATAAAATAATATAAAATATAAAATAATAATAATATATAAAATAATATAATATGTAAAATAATATTAATAATATATAAAATAATACAAAATATAAAATAATATTAATAATATATAAAATAATATAAAATATAAAATAATAATAAAATATAAAATAATATAATATGTAAAATAATATTAATAATATATAAAATAATATAAAATATAAAATAATAATAATATATAAAATAATATAATATGTAAAATAATATTAATAATATATAAAATAATACAAAATATAAAATAATATTAATAATATATAAAATAATATAAAATATAAAATAATAATAAAATATAAAATAATATAATATGTAAAATAATATTAATAATATATAAAATAATATAAAATATAAAATAATAATAATATATAAAATAATATAATATGTAAAATAATATTAATAATATATAAAATAATATAAAATATAAAATAATAATAAAATATAAAATAATATAATATGTAAAATAATATTAATAATATATAAAATAATATAAAATATAAAATAATAATAATATATAAAATAATATAATATGTAAAATAATATTAATAATATATAAAATAATACAAAATATAAAATAATATTAATAATATATAAAATAATATAAAATATAAAATAATAATAAAATATAAAATAATATAATATGTAAAATAATATTAATAATATATAAAATAATATAAAATATAAAATAATAATAATATATAAAATAATATAATATGTAAAATAATATTAATAATATATAAAATAATATAAAATATAAAATAATAATAATATATAAAATAATATAATATGTAAAATAATATTAATAATATATAAAATAATATAAAATATAAAATAATAATAATATATAAAATAATATAATATGTAAAATAATATTAATAATATATAAAATATAAAATAATAATAATATATAAAATAATATAATATGTAAAATAATATTAATAATATATAAAATATAAAATAATAATAATATATAAAATAATATAATATGTAAAATAATATTAATAATATATAAAATAATATAAAATATATGCGGAATTTTCAGGCTGTTCTCATTTTAGGAGAAATTCTTAAAGCTAAAATGCTAAAGAATCAATAGCCAGGAAGTGTCTATGGATCAAAGAGTCACAATTTTTTCTTTTTGTTTTTTCATCTTTTCATTTAACTGCAAGTTGTATCCTGCATATAACCATGTTTGTGACAAATAAAAAATCTAGAATCCATATCGCTAGTGTTAGCACTAAACACTTCCTGGTTAGCAGCTAACGCTAGTGCTATTGATTCTTTAGCGTTTTCATGCATACGCAGAACAAATCGTATTTCCTGTAAGGAGCGAGTAGAAACGGTGACACTGCGCTAACTCTAGTTTCTGTTTATTATCTTTGTTGTGTGTTTTAAAGTTTGAAAATCGAATAAAATGTGCTGAAAGTGCGAGGCGGAGACAGATTTGAACTTCGGTACGAATATGTGCACCGTTACACCCTAAATTTCTACACTTATATGATGAGCTTCTCAGGTGAGCTCGATCAAGCTGAGCACGTGAATGTAATGATCAGTTCTCTACAGTACATTTTGTGCAGGAAGATCTCTCCACTCTGTAGTGGATCACATTCCCACCAGATCACACATCACACACTTCACACCTCTGGCGTGCGGGTCCAGATGTGTGCATATGTGTATATAATTTTTCTCAGTGAATGAATGTATACGGTATGAATGTATTTACGGATGAAGCGGAAACTTGTTTATGGCGGCAGAAAATAAATATATTTATATGAAGACATAAATTGGTGATGCTTCAGGATAAAACTCACATCACCCTGATTTCTGTCAATATTCTATCATCTGAGTAATTTCTATAAGTGTGTATGTGACTTTTTTTTTCCTAAAGTTCTTTAAATAATTAATTTTGCCACTTTGTTATGTAAAAGAAAAAGACTTTATTTGTATAAAAAAGTTTTATTACAATATTGCCAGATGATCTTATTTCACCCATATTCAGATTACTCTCCGTATACCTGGAATATGCACAATTAAACCACTGATAACCACATAATAGCGATCAGGGTGTGTTACACAAGTGTTAAAAAGATTATGCATAGCCACACTATTGTTATTCTACCTTTTCTCTTCCTCCTCCTCCTCCTCCTCCTCCTCCTCCTTCTTGTTCTGACCACACTTACTGCTTCTCCTCCATATTCTGTCCATTTTAACCAGATTAGAATGAAATCATCTTGAGCTCCTGCTGCCCATTTACTCATCCAGACCTTTTCTTCTACAGTCAGAGAATTCCATCAGGACCATGATCAGTACATTCATATCATCATTCCGAATCACTCTTCAATCCCTTTTCTGCTTGCAGCAGTAAACGTCTGCCGTCACCCAAAAATGCAGCTTTAATTGCATAAAATATTCTTGTTCCCTTTCCACAGTAGTACTGTGTAATACTGTCTTTTACAGTATTACAGTAATTGTCAGTAATACTGACTTTTATGTAGGTTTTTTCTTTAATTACAAAAACACCCCAATCCTGGTGTCTTACAATTTGGTCATGTAATGGACTTGTGACTAGACTAAACTTTAATTACATGCATTATATTACTTTATTTAACCAAATCATAATGCATAAGCACAGAATATCTTTTCACTTTCTGAAAAGCAGGAAGTGTGTTGTGAGAGTGTTGTGACTTTGGCAGAAGGAAAAACTGAAACAGGTTCTAATCGAGATCATAATTTAACCAGTGTGTCCTGAAGCATTGCGTCATGTGGCCACAAGATGGCGGTAGTTCTCCTTTCATTGTAGCACAATGTAACACTGCATTCTTTTTTTTTTTTTTACTAATTCCACTGCAATCTTTTTATAATAACACGAAATACTTTTCTTTTTTTTTTTAAAGATCTTTACTTCACTTTTTCCATCTCATTCTTTAGAGGTTTAGATTTAAAAAACAAAACCTTGATTTAAATCTCAAACAATTCGCTCCAGTTCTCCAGATCCTCAATGTTCATGATGGTAATAAATGTTGCATCATTCTAGGAACCAGTGTGTTTGATTCCATGATCTATTCATAGCACACAGGAGGACTCCATTCACATGCCCCTGATGCAGTGTAAAGGTTTGCACAGTGCTTACATTAAACACATATATAAGAATGTTAAAATCTCAGCTCCATTGCGGTCTCCTGTGCTGTGGTCTGCAGTGTTCCTCTGCAGAATCTCACTGACTCGATGAAAAAACAAGGACAGACCCGAATCAGATGCGATCGGTGGCCTATTTTATCTGTTAACCTACATAGACACAGCAACACCACTGGGACAGGCAAGAGGTAGAGCAACGTCCTCCTCCAAATAGACCAGTAGAAGATAATTTTAGTTTCCAGGCTACTCAAGACTCTGGAGATAATGTCTCTGATGACAGCAATGAAAATGGACAGCAAGATAAACGTGGCCTATTAAATCTAATGTAGGTTTTCACAGGCTGCTTCATATCATCACAGCGTTCACAGCGTCATAGCACGCATTCTAGTAATTGAAATAAATGAAGATTGAACGAAGCTCGACGCTCTGAACAGCATCTCGTCACAAAAACGCACATTTTACACGTCTATAGAGACGCCTTGATTTACTCGAGCTGTTCCTCGCGTTAGAACCGAGCTGAAATGACCCATTTTGTAAGTTTGGTTCACTGGTATGCACTCGCTAAACATTACAACCCAAATTACACGGTGTTGTAAAAGTTTGTGGACACCTGAGCATAAGATTGTGCTTTTTCAACATCTCAATCCACATTTAGTCCCATTTGTTGTTATAATAAACTCCACCCTTGTGGGAAGATGTTCCACTAGATGTTTGTGGAGATTCATTCAGCTACATTGTGGTGTTAGTAAAGTCAGGTTCTGGGAGGCCTGGGATCTTCCACTCCATCCCATGTAAAGCAGATCTTCATGGAGCACAGGAGCATCACCATGCTGGAGCTGGTTTGCATCTCCTGGTTTAAGGGAAGAGGGAATTTCATGCTACTGCACACTTTTATACAAGTGTTTACTTTTACTTTTAGACAATCGTCAAGACTTTACCATAATCACATCTTCACCATCAGCAAAAAGACTTTTGGTTTGTTCTTCCTTCTTGTGTTTCCAGATTCTTTCCAGTGTATTGACTGTTCTGGAAAAAGAGGCTCTGTGGACATGTATGTAGTCTTTTAAAAAAGTCTTTTAATCAGCATCAGTGTTCGTAATCATCTGAAAATAAACCACTTCTCACCGCGAAACTAAAAAGGGATCAAAACCATAACGAACATAAAGTTCTTCTTCTGTATAACGTCGTGCTGCGTGACTTCTCCCATAAACAGAGTGGTTTCCTCCGTCTGCAGGCAAACAGCACTTAGAAATGCAAAACCCTGCTGCGTTGTTCTTCCTCTTCCTCTACATTCATGCAAATGCGTCTGTGGCTCCTCAGAATTACACACGCCGCCGAAACATGACATGACTGAGCTCAAGGCTTCCTGATACCATCTCCAGAGATGTTGACTTAGCCCTAAAGGTTCTCCAGGGTCAAATGTCCTTCCTCTAATCACTGCCCTCGTGCCCTTGAGCGAGACACCTAACTCCGAGCATTCCCAGCATTCCCGTCTCACCCACATACTTCCGAATGATAATATTTCCAAAGCGCATTTCCTGGTTAAAACTACTAATAATAAAGCATGTGAAACTAAAACGCAGCAGATCGATATCACGCATGGTTTCTGCATGTCTGTCAGAATTCAGAGTAGATAAGTGTGTGGATCTGATCAATCAGACCGAGAACGTCATTAGGAAGACCTGCTTCAGGAAAGGCTGGTTATTTTCCTGATGTTGAAATGAAGTCGGTTTTGAGTACAAAGAAACACATTCATTAAACGAGACCAGGATTTTGTTCAGATGCAGAACATTCACTCTATAATATAAACTCACTTCCATGTCTTCTGGAGAACAGATTTTTCTTTATCAGATAAAATGATACTGAAAACTATTAAATTAATCTGGTTCTAAAAGTCCTATAAAACTCCTCCCTGACACAATCTTCTGCACTATCCAGGATCTGCTGATGTGTTTTAACCTGCTAAAGAAAGAGCTGTTCTGGTTTCCTGCCCAGAAACTGAACCCAGGATGATTCGCTGATTCACTCCGTTCCTCTGGTGGGGTTTTTATACAGCAGTGTTTCTCCTTTTCCCAAAAAAACTGACTGTTGAACATGCAAACTGATGGCCAGTGGTCTACTGTACTTCAAACCAGGATACACTGCTGCTGACCTGTTTCAGTTCATCATATTTAGAGTAGATCTTCTCCTCAATCATCCTGATGTTCTGCAGTTTCTCTGTAGGAAACCAGAGACGTTGATGCTGCACCACCGTTATACTCCAAGCTTCCTGGTTTGGTAGAACATCAACCCACAGGAGCAGCTCTGTCTTTTTCAGATTCAATAACACATGCTGGATTTACTATTTAACCCCCGACACACACACACACACACACACACACACACACACACACACACACACACACACACACACACACACACACACACACACACAAGAACATGTAGGCTGGATGAAAGCATGTGGAACATCTACATGGTTAATGACCTAAGTAAGATCTAAATTCTGCTTTTCATGTCGTCTTTTTGTCCACGACGTTAAATAGAATGAAAGAATGATAGAATGAAAGAATGATAGAATGAAGGAATGAAGGAATGAAGGAATGTGTGTTTGGTTGATTGTAAATCGCAGTAAACATGAAAAATTTTTACAGACAGTATATTCGAGATGTTCTGCTTGTAGACCCGAGAGAGAAAAATCTCGTTTTATTACCCGTCTGGAGAAGTTGGAGACTTGCTGAACTCGGGGGAACTTCACGCCGCCCTTCGGTTACTGTGACTGACCACACGTTGACCTTGAGCACGTTTCTGCGTCATACACAGGCTTCATGATGGAATCACACAGTGGCCTCTTGTCTTCTCTGACAGCGCAGTTTGCCCTTTATAATAAAGCACACACTCCTTCAATTCTTGTGGATTTACCACACTTTAGTGCGATGTGTGTGTGTGTGTGTGTGTGTGTGTGTGTGTGTGTGTGTGTGTGTGTGTGTGTGTGTGTGTGTGTGTGTGTGTATACGTACATGAGGGCTTGTTACTGACGTAAATGTGCCCCTTTCTTGCTCGGGGCAGTAGAGGGTGTGACGGACAGGACATTTCACACCAGGGTGAATATCTGCTGATTTCCTGACTCTGGTGCATTCTGGGATTTCCGTATGACTTTAGTGAGGAACAGAGGATGCTGGGAGGAAACTGACCTTCTGCACTCAAACCCACCTGAGATTAGGTTTAACTGCTTCTTCTACTGAATGGTTCAGGAACTGATGCTGTCATGATTCAGCAACGTTTTTTTTCTCTATTGGATTTTATCACACTCTCACAAATCATCTTTTTTATTACCAGTGAGTGAACCAGTGGTTTTTTAGAGGTTTTTATGAACTTTATGGAGACTCCAAAACACACTCCTTTTCTGTGCCTCCATTTTCTGGTTTCCTTTTTAATTTGTTTTCTTCTTATAGGTAAAATGTACTTTATACTTCTCACATGTCCTTTACAGCACAATGAAATTCTTTCTTCAGACATCCGAGCTTTAGGATCAGAATGTAGAGTCAGCCATGATACAGCACCCCCTGGAGCACAGAGGGATAAGGGCCTTGCTTAAGGGCCCCAAGAGCTTCAGTTTGGTGATACTGGGGCTTGAACCCCTGACCATCTGATCAGCCTCAACCACTGAGCTCCTACATCTAAAATCATAAAATGATGATTTAGAATCTCAGTTGATCACTGCAGAATGGACCATCACTGACTTTTCTTTCTGCAGATTTACACACGACTTCTCGCTCATTACCTGACCAATGATTTTTTCTTCATATCATTAAAAGTCTCATGTATCTGCTACTCCACTGTTATTACTTACAGCATGAAGCACAGGAACGAACTTCTTGTGTACTGGAGGAATGAACATCGTGACTCAGTGTGAGCTGAAAACATGAGGAACAGTGTAGCTCCGTTTCTGGAAGGTTTTTTGGCGCTGGACTTCTGTTGATGTTAAATGTGTTTGAAGGAGTTGTTCTTTTTGTTTCTGGCCACCACAGTGGAGAAAATGAAGTAAATCCTCAGCAGTAATGCAGTTGGATCATGTGGACATTCAGGTGTTTACAATCAATACATCAGTTGGGTTTAGAAAGATTTCTCCTAAACACGACACGTACAGAAGCTGAAGTCAAAAGATTCTGTGAATGTGTGTGTGTGTGTGTGTGTGTGTGTGTGTGTGTGTGTGTGTGTGTGTGTGTGTAAGAGAGAATGTGTATCAGAGAGCTAAAGTGAGTGCCAAGGTCTCCTGTCATGCACGAGGTTGTTCCAGCTGACTTGTGCAAAGCTCTGAGACTGAGGGAGGCCTGCTACCTGGGAGGTCTGAGGAACCACTCACATGAGCCAGACAGCAGATCATTTACAGAGTTCAGAAGCAGAAGGAGAGTTAATGGATGAAAAACACAAAGAAATGACAGCCTAAGCAGGATGTGGACTGTAGGAGCTGAGCATTCTGGGAAAGTAAGTCTATGAGATGTGGTGTGCTGGAAGAGCGCTGTGTTGTATCGCTTTCTCAGCCATCCTTCATCCACCACTTCAGCTAAATCAGATTTCTGTTGATCTCACCATCAGAGCTCCAGATCTCAGTCCTGAATGTTGCATGCAGGGAATTTAATCAGGTATTATGGGTGCGTAAATAAAAAGGAAGAACAGTTATTTTATTACTCACAATAAGGGTGCAGTCATTTATAACATAGATGCTTGCTAGAGATGTTCCTCAAAAATGCTCACCCTTGACTTTTCCATGTGCGATATTTGGTTCTTCACCAAACTGTCAGCACAAAGTTGGAGTCAGACTGTTGTATCGGATGTTTTGGGTGCGGTAGCATGAAATAATTCCTTTATTTGAACTAGAAAACCCAAACCTGTACATAGAGCAAGCTCCTTGGAGATATGGCTTGGAGTGGAAGATATTGAAAGCGCCAACATTATTAAAGACCTTTGGGATGAATGTAAACGCTGACATCACCTCAGGCCTGCTCACCTTCTCACCTACACCACTACCCGACTTTACTTAATGTCCTTGTAGCTAAATGAATCACAACAAAAATCTAGTGGAACATCTTCCCAGAAGAGTGGAGCTCGATATAACAGCAAAAAGGCGACTAAGCGTGGAGTGAAATGTCTTATGGCCAGGTGTCCACAAACTTTTATCCATGTAGTGAATATTAAAAGTTAGCAGTGAGAAAAGACTAAAACTGAGACCAAAAAGTCTTTTTTTATTATTATTACTCTAAAAGAGATTTTGGTCTCTTGATGTTTTTTCGGATGAATGCGATATGAAGATGCTGATGAAAAGCAAACTGGTGACAGAGAACATGGAGTTTAGTGATTCAGTCTTGAACACTGTGGATAAAGCAGTATATGTGTATGATGCATCTGCTGCTGATTTGAAGAATGTCCTGCTTTAAAGTCTGACACGTCTTTAAAGACGTGGATTAGATGAACACATCAGCGTTAAATCGCAGTCAGAAAATGTTTAAATGATGAAACTTGTGCCTGTATGTCTTTCAGAACTCCAGATCTTTATATCTACTCTACATGTTATCAGATCCACAGCTGATGTAGTTCTGAGTAAATGACATGGTTTCTAGCTAACATGAGCTATTTCTGAGACCTACACAACACACTCCAGTGAAACACACCACAAACCAAAAGCAGTGAGAAATGAGAAGGAGCCTTTTAAAGAAAGAGCAGAACAGCAAGAAATGTGAACGTGGACCAAAAGCATAGCAACAGTTCATCCTTAAACAGTGTGTAGGACACTCTCTCTCTCTCTCTCTCTCTCTCTCTCTCTCTCTCTCTCTCTCTCTCTCTCTCTCCCTCTCTCTCTCTCTCTCTCTCTCTCTCTCTCTCTCTCTCTCTCTCTCTCTCCCTCCCACTCTGTCGCTCTCTCTCTCTCTCTCTCTCTCTCTCTCTCTCTCTCTCTCTCTCTCTCTCTCTCTCTCCCTCCCACTCTGTCGCTCTCTCTCTCTCTTCTCTCTCTCTCTCTCTCTCTCTCTCTCTCCCTCCCACTCTGTCGCTCTCTCTCTCTCTCTCTCTCTCTCTCTCTCTCTCTCTCTCTCTCTCTCCCTCCCACTCTGTCGCTCTCTCTCTCTCTCTCTCTCTCTCTCTCTCTCTCTCTCTCTCTCTCTCTCTCTCTATCCGCTGGTTATAATTACCAGTCAATTACTCATCCTTAACCACTTCGTTAAGTCATTCTAGCATGCAGTGACTCGCAGAGCTCCGTATGTGTTCTGGAATAAAATGATTTTTTACACTGCTGATTTACTGTGTGTGTGTGTGTGTGTGTGTGTGTGTGTGTGTGTGTGTGTGTGTGTGTGTGTGTGTGTGCCCCCACACACTCAGATAAGCATCAGCTCCCAATGTCTTGAGCCTGATTTATTTTTTGGCCTACATGGTTGTGGCTAGTCTGTCTGTCCAGACGTCTGTGTCTGTAGCTGTGTTTCATTGCATCATCGCTCTTAAACTTCTAAATTCTCCTCGTACCGTCTCCTTCTCATTAAAAATGTCTTCTCGCTCTCCCGCTCTTTCATTCTCCACAGTGTTTGGGGATTTGGCAGTGTCATGTCAGTGTCTCACACACACACACACACACACACACACACACACACACACACACACACACACACTTGTTCAGCAATGTTCACATTATCAGGACACACCTATATTTAAAAATACTTTGTATTTCCTGTGGATGGAGCAGGAATCGTTCAGTAGTAAAGCCTCACACCTCATCTCACCATCCGGACCAGAATAAAACAATAACACAATATCAGATGAATTACTGAACATAATACACTTCAAACTGGATTTAGTAAAGGGTTCTAGGAGCTCAAAGCCTGAGAGCAACAGGACTGAATTAATCGTCTATTAATTTCAGTCTAATTCACTTGGTGTTGTGTGGAGCGTCAGTCGAGAGACACTGTTAAATAAATAAAAATGACTTTACGGGAATCAGGCTATTGCTTTAAATCACTAATGAGTAACCCAGAGGCACCAGCAGTGAGGAACATCTCCATGAGGTGTTTTTACTTGAAAGGAACCAGATTCAAAAGGCCCTGAATTCTCCTCTGGGTGACACCGGATACTGAGATCATCACTCACAACACTCAACGGCTCAACAAGTAACTGTGTGTTAAAGATGCTCAGAATGAGAATCAATCTGTCTTTGAAATTTCAGTGATTTTGTGATTTCAGACACACAGGTGGTTTAAAGTCCGTGAATTCGTGTTCTAAAATAATGCACTGTTTATAAACACCTGCAACTATCGTAACATACAGATCCGGGTCTTATACAGTGAACATTTTTATAAATGACACAAGACATTTGAGATGAAATGGAGAAGAAAATGTTCCAATGAGAAATAGAATAATTATACAGTAAATCTATACAGAAATATAAACAATCTAATCCTCTTGAGTTTTCTTTTATACAAACAAACAGTACAGTAGAGTAAAGTGTGACATCATGTACATGCTGAACACACACACATTCACAAAACAGGAGGAAATTCCTTTATTTGTCTTCAGACACAAAGAGTTAATAAGACCTCATCAAGAACTAATGACTTTATAATATATATTCATTATATATATATATAAAAAAAACTTTAAAGAAATTCTTTCCTAATTCATTTCCTTGAGTTTTTTGACACGTGTGTTTATTCCTGATGTCATTACAGATTATAAATAGGAAAAAGGGAAATGTAGGTAAGCTGCACTACATTTCTGTCTTCGTTCAGGGGTTTGGGAATTGTTTTGTCTGGCAGCAGAAGATTCCACCAGGTGGACAGGAGCGAAGGTCACAGCCTCTCATGCGTATAGAGATAATGCCTCAGCTGCTAGCCCTGGCTTGTGTCCTGGTGTCTCAGAGCCGTGGGTGTACCAGCACAGACATACCACTCATACCACAGGAGCAGTACACACAGTTTAGAAAGGATTAAAAGAGGACAGGAGCTCAGATGTGTTGAGTGATACTCCGGCAGTTAACACACTGACGCTTGTGAATGAAGGCATAATGGTTTCACTTGTTTACCGCACGATCTTTATCCTCTGAGACTCGCGAGTCGCGAGCTGCTAAGCCTCCCACACCTCTTTTAATGGCACAATGAGCTAAAGTAGTTTTTTTATTTATTCATGGTTCTGGTGCTTCTTTTCGTCCTTGTCATGCCATTACAGGGATATTCATTCATTTCACTCATCATGCACCATGAGTTAAAAATCACACACAGCAGGTCATGCTGTTATAGAAAATAAAAGCCCTTATTTATTTATTTTTATATCATATAATCATCACAAAACAGTGGCTTCCACACTCATATCATTTCTTTCTCTTAAAGTTTGTCATGCGACCTGAACATTCAAATTCTTCTGTCCTGACACTGGTTTATGAAAAGCCTCAGACTTTGTGGGAAACTTTAGTGCACTGTACAAGAGACATGATGAGGTTATAATGAGCACATAAACATAAACCTGCAGATTAATATTCACGATATTCACTTCTTCCACAACCTGTTAACACAAAAGCCACACAATTGTATAGGATGTTTTTGGATGCAGGAGCATGAACTTTTGTTTTCGCTTGAACTAGGAGACCCAAAACCTGGTCCAGCATGACAATGACCCTGTGAACAAAGCCAGCTTCATGAAGATCTGGGTTGGAGTGGAAGCTATAAACCCTGTTGAACACTTTGGAGATGAATGTGAATGCTGACTGCACCCCAGGTTTCCTCACATCACCTACACTTTACTAACACGCTTGTGACTGAATGAATCTCCACAAATCTCCACAAAATCTAGTGGAACATATTTCCAGAAGAGTGGAGCTCATTATAACAGTCTGTATACTGTATAATCCTCTATAATAAAATATGTAAATGGGATTTGGTTATGATTTGGGGAAGTTCCACCTATAAATATCTTCAATCAGAAGTCTACAGAATTCTACATGAATTACAGAATAATGTATTGAAGTGTGCAGTAATGAAGGATATGTTCTGTGTATGTATGTTCCAACAGCTGGACCTGAAGCTGCCATTCTGCACATCAGCAGTGAGGACATAATGTTCATCTCACTTCAATAATGAAGAACTCTCTCCTAGTGTTTTGAGAAGTTACAACATTTTTCATAAGAAGAAATCATTTCAAATGTTTGTGCATTTGAATAAGAATACCATGATTGGAACGATTACCGCTTCTAAATCCCCCTGGAACCA
>NW_028148997.1:15000-17844 GCF_946808225.1 Silurus aristotelis
TTGTTTATCCACTGTATCATGAAGCATCATTTTCTTTCTATCTTTCAGCTTCCTGGTGATGACCCTACCGCTCTCTGATGAGGATCCACTGATGGTTCTAACCTGCGTACACAAATTAAAGGAAATGATCAGTAAGTGTAGGAGAAGACTGTTTTGGTAATTCCTCCACAAATCATTCCTTAGTTAAATATTTAGTTATATATAATATTTAGCGCACTGGCTAAGCTACTGTCAGAGTGTCTTTTTGATTTGTGGTGTGTTTAGAATGCCAGGTTGTATGTACCTGTAAACAAGTGTCAACAGGTCAACTGCAATCAGCATAGCACCTACAAACAGGAGAGCTGAGAGAAAGAAAACCCTCACTACCACGAGGGAACCTGCAGATCTCTTCACAGATCGATTCAGGAATCATGGAGACACTTTAAAATATGACTCGAGTGAGACTACACTAGACTTTCACACTTTTAGTCCACCACTGTTCAGACGTCACCCAACCCCTCATCTCTCCTTCTGAAGTGTATGAGTAAGGGAACTTCTCCAGGCGGTGGAGAACTTCTACAGGTGCAAGTTTTCACATGGTGGGAAGAATCGAGTGCAGTTTTCTAAAAAGAGAAACAAAGAGTGAATCATAAATAAAGGAATTTCTAACAAACAAATAAACATCTAAGATCACATTTCATCATGTTATAGACGGCTGAAGGCCACATTGAGACGGAGTCTCTGAGCTCAGAGATCTTGGATGTTTATTTGTTCGTTGGAAATTCCTTTATTTATGATTCACTTTTTGTTTCTCTTTTTAGAAAACTGCACTCAATTCTTCCCACCATGTGAAAACTTGCACCTGTAAGAGCTGAGAGAGGAACTCAAGGGTTAAGATGGTGGACTGTTAATCAGGAGGTTGTGAGTTTGAATCCCAGCTCCACCAAGCTGCCACTGCTGGGCCCCTGGAGCAAGGCCCCTAACCTGCACTTTCCCAGGTATGTAAATAAGATAATTGTAAGTCGTGTTGGATGATGACGTCTGCCAAATACTTTCTCGTTTTCATACAATGTGATTTGTGAAATGAAAGACAGGGGGCGGAGCTTCAGGTTTTACCAATCACAGGTGGTTTATCAATCCGAATACTGTATTATTATTAATTATTGATAAATTATTAAATGTACTTAATGAGCTGTTTATGATGCCTGTACGAGGAGCAGTGTGGGTGACAGGAGACCCCGTACAGGCATCATATCTGTCTCACTTTTTTTTTGTTTTTTAGTGTGTGTGTGTGTGTGTGTGTGTGTGTGTGTGTGTGTGTGTGTGTGTGTGTGTGTGTGTGATTGTACCAGACCGTATCCTAATGGTCAATATACGCAGAAAGTAAATATTTGTCTTTGCTATTCCGGGCCTCAGACTCGAGCTTAGTAAAATCCGAGAGTAAAAATAACACGTGAAGCAGAAACATGCACTCCAGCACTTTCACTGGATTGGTTACCTCCTCTGTGTTCGGCAGGCGTGATGGGTGAATCATCTGTGGAAGAGTAAATAAAAGTTGGAGAAGTCTGAAGGGATTTTGTGTGCCGAGTGCCGGATTTGTGCAGGGAATTCACTCTATTCTCACATCTCTATCTGCTCTGACCTTTGTTCCGTATGGAAGCCCTGCTACATGTTCTTATATTCTCCAGCCAGCTAGCAGACCTCCAACCCCGAGCTCCACACCCCCTCTGTTCATTCACAAGCAGAATCAGGAATGTTCTAGTAATTTGGAAGTGTTTTGCTGATTGAATGTTTATTAGGACGTCTTATCAGTTGATCTTTCTATCCCGTTTTCCTTCTCTTTCTCTTTCTTTTGGGAATTCCAGGAACTGCAGTGACCCACTCAGTGTCCACACAGGAATGTCTGGAATTTATTTTCCGTCTCTGATCACTGCGGGGCTGCATGAAGGCTTGGGGATTTTGGGTCAATTCCCATACATCCTGCACTATCTTTGGACAACTTTGGAAATTCAGCTTTAGCCTTTTGAACGTGTCCTTTAGACCTGCTTGGAATGCAAAGGTTCTTCTCCTGCTCCTGCACCAGTGCCCATATTTGGAACACGAACACTATAGGACTATTAGTGCCACTGATCTCAGGGACCAGGAATGTTGGTTTTTGTTATTTTTGGCTGTTTGGAACTTGCAGCATCGATTGGAACACATTAGCAATATACATCAGTATGTGAAATGAAGACTGACTAATCAAATAAAACCGAGAAGAGACAGAGGGGGAAGGAACATGCACGAGGAGGAGGAAAGGGTGCAGGAACTTTTACCTACTGAGATGTTTATTTTAGCTACTTGACTCACTTCTAGTTGACTAGAAGAAATGGGTGAAGAGGGTTGAGCTGTTCTGTGGGAACCCAGTCAGAGGTAACAGATAAGGTAACAGAGAGGTAACATGTTGAATCAAAGGAGGATGAAGAATACACATCTACTGATAATGTCGTGAACTTTGTTGGAAATCAAAGTGTTCCAAAATTGAATTTACGACTTTAATCTCATTTCTCAAGTTAGGAAGCTTCAGTGAGGGTTATTATTGTCTGTTGTGTCACTGAGCCATTAGAGAAAAATCTCCTACAGCTTTCATAAGTAATTTATTGTCAAGGTGGCGATGTGGTGGTGCAGAAGGTAGCACTGATACCTTCACAACACTGGTTTCCTCCCAACTTTCTGCCAAATAAATCATGGACGTGTATGTGTCTGAATCACCGCGGTGGACTGCTGGCCCATCCAGGGGGTATTCCAACCGACCTTGTGTGCAGAATTCCCAATGTTTCCCAATGTGACCTCACCAGGATGAAGCAGCTACTGAAAGCTGGTGTG
>NW_028148996.1:7500-30146 GCF_946808225.1 Silurus aristotelis
GCCTGTTGTTATTATTATTATTATTATTATTATTATTATTATTATTATTATTATTATTATTATTATTATTACATTAAGTAGACGGTAATCACTGTGAACCCTTTACTCTGAAATGATAGCATGTAATATTCATATAGTGTCAGTACAGATCAGGTAGTGTCGGTACGGATCAGGTAGTGTCGGTACGGATCAGGTAGTGTCGGTACGGATCAGGTAGTGTCGGTACGGATCAGGTAGTGTCGGTACGGATCAGGTAGTGTCGGTACGGATCAGGTAGTGTCGGTACGGATCAGGTAGTGTCGGTACGGATCAGGTAGTGTCGGTACGGATCAGGTAGTGTCGGTACGGATCAGGTAGTGTCGGGTAGTCAAGTCAAGTTTATTTCCATTTCACTTTTTACAACACACATTGTCTCAAAGCAGCTTTACAGAATGTAACAGTGAAGGTGAAGGTGTGTGTGTATCTCTGATGAGCACCATGAGAATGTGGTGAAGGAAAACTCACTTAGATGTTATGAGGAAGAAACCTTGAGAGGAACCAGACTCAAAAGCAGAACCTCATCCTTATTTGGGTGACATCAAGAGTGTGATTATAGTCTTTAAACACTACAGAACACTGGAGAGTGAGAACTAACATGAGCACTGGAGTGTGTGATTATGACTGATGATCTTTCTACAGTCTTTTACAGTCATTATGGTTATAAAACTAGGAGCTACTGAGCAACTCATAAAATAACTCAACATCTAAGATCCAACAGATCCAACACCAGTCGTGTCAGTAGAGTCAGTACGGATCGGATCGTGTCAGTAGAGTCAGTACGGATCGGATCGTGTCAGTAGAGTCAGTACGGATCGGATCGTGTCAGTACGATATACAATACAAAGTACAGTATAAACACCTTAAACTGACAAATATTTCGACAGGACAGGACAGGAGGAACAGGACAGGAGGGATAGGACAGGACAGGAGGGACAGGACAGGAGGGATAGGACAGGACAGGAGGAACAGGACAGGAGGAACAGGACAGGAGGGACAGGACAGGAGGGACAGGACAGGAGGGATAGGACAGGACAGGAGGAACAGGACAGGAGGGATAGGACAGGACAGGACAGGAGGGACAGGACAGGAGGTAGACATTTGCGCACGTGTGCAGTATAAATAATGTGTTGAATACAGATCGAGTAGTCACAGGTACAGTGATGAGCAGGTCACTGGGGGGCGGGGTTACTGAGGAAGAAGTGGACGAGGACGCATTAATGCTAGGAATGAATGAAGGGAATGATGGATCAGTTACCACACACACCCTGCACTCAGGCAACCTTCTGCAGTGATGCAGCTCCTGACGCGTCTCTGATTGGCTCTTTGAAATTCCCAAATCCAGGGGAGAATCCAACATAACTGCTGGATTGGTGTGGAGAGCAGCTGAACATGCTGGGAAAAAAAGGTGTGTAGTCCGTTATGACATCAGGACCGCATGTTCCTCATTCATTCACCTGCCTGCAGCCCTGCAATGCATGATGGGTATAATTCAGCTACATACAGCAAATATACTGAATCTATTAAAATCAATATTCAAACACAATGCTAATGCTAACACAGAAAGTAAACAGCACACAGTAAAGCAAAGATCTCCAACTTCCTGTTTCCCTCAGAATGATCTAAACAACATGGAGAGGAAGAAACTCAACCCTGCTCTTTCTGCCAATATGTTCGCCATAAACACACTTTTACTCTGATTCTGCTGTGTGTGTGCGCGTGTGTGTGTGTGTGTGTGTGTGTGTGTGCGCATGTTGTAGATGTTTATAAAGGTGTGTGTGTGTGTGTCTGTGTGTGCGCGCATGTTGTAGATGTTTATAAAGGTGTGTGTGTGTGTGTGTGTGCGTGCATGTTGTAGATGTTTATAAAGGTGTGTGTGTGTGTGTGTGTGTGCGCATGTTGTAGATGTTTATAAAGGTGTGTGTGTGTGTGTGTGTGTGCGCATGTTGTAGATGTTTATAAAGGTGTGTGTGTGTGTGTGCGTGCATGTTGTAGATGTTTATAAAGGTGTGTGTGTGTGTGTGTGTGTGTGTGCGTGCATGTTGTAGATGTTTATAAAGGTGTGTGTGTGTGTGTGTGTGCGTGCATGTTGTAGATGTTTATAAAGGTGTGTGTGTGTGTGTGTGTGTGCGTGCATGTTGTAGATGTTTATAAAGGTGTGTGTGTGTGTGTGTGTGTGTGCGTGCATGTTGTAGATGTTTATAAAGGTGTGTGCGTGCGTGTGTGTGTGTGTGTGTGTGCATGTTGTAGATGTTTATAAAGGTGTGTGTGTGTGTGTGTGTGCGTGCATGTTGTAGATGTTTATAAAGGTGTGTGTGTGTGTGTGTGTGTGTGCGTGCATGTTGTAGATGTTTATAAAGGTGTGTGTGTGTGTGTGTGTGCGTGCATGTTGTAGATGTTTATAAAGGTGTGTGTGTGTGTGTGCGTGCATGTTGTAGATGTTTATAAAGGTGTGTGTGTGTGTGTGTGTGCGTGCATGTTGTAGATGTTTATAAAGGTGTGTGCGTGCGTGTGCGTGTGCGTGTGTGTGAAAGGGTCTCTCTCTTGTGTATGTTTTATTTATGGGTCCAAGCACTAAACATTGTGATGGACCTGGTCTTTTTTCTTTTTTTTAATTCCGCACGACTTCCTGTAAAGATGAAATGGATGATGATGATGATGATGTATAGTATCTCCATTTGTTTGTTTGACGCTGTGACGATGTACCCACGGTGGGTCTCAGGTTTGATGCTCGGTCCCTCACATTGCTGTGTGTAGTTTTATTAGTGTTGTGTTTCTGGCTGCACGGTGTGTTTGAGATTGTGGTATGTCCATCCTGCACCTTCTCCTTCACTGGTGCTGGAGTTCTTGGATCCTGGATTCCTCATGAAAATGCTTCACTTTGTTCAGTTGTGTAATAATAATTATAATAATAATAACACAGTAAGTGTCTCTTCAGTTCTCTCAGCACGTCTCCACTGGATCACTGAGTGCTGATTACTCAAAGACTTTATGCTAGGTTCTGCTACTGTAGGTCAAAGGTCAAAGGTAATGCTAGTGCTAGCTCTGCTTGCTTGCCCACTTCCTGCTGCTCTTTCATTTATGCTCCTGTTTATGTTTTGAGTCACAATGAGACAAACTCCTGTAATAGTGCACTATATAGAGAACCAAGCAGAAAACCATCTGACTACAAATACATCACCATCATCTCCTTTAATGGGGCAGTGCAGCAGGGGGCAGTGTGGGGCAGTGCAGCAGAGGGCATTGTGGGGCAGTGTAACTGGGGGCAGTGTGGGGCAATGCAGCAGGGGGCAGTGTGGGGCAGTGCAGCAGGGGGCAGTGTGGGGCAATGCAGCAGGGGGCAGTGTGGGGCAGTGCAGCAGGGGGCAGTGTGGGGCAGTGCAGCAGGGGGCAGTGTGGGGCAATGCAGCAGGGGGCAGTGTGGGGCAGTGCAGCTGGGGGCAGTGTGGGGCAGTGCAGCAGGGGGCAGTGTGGGGCAGTGTGGGGGCAGTGTGGGGCAGTGCAGCTGGGGGCAGTGTGGGAGCAGTGTGGGGCAGTGCAGCTGGGGGCAGTGTGGGGCAGTGCAGCTGGGGGCAGTGCAGCAGGGGGCAGTGTGGGGCAGTGCAGCAGGGGGCAGTGCAGCAGCATTATAGCGGGAGGTCTGGGGCAGTGCAAGGGCAGTTCTAGTAGAGAGCTAGACATACAGCCATGTGACAGATCATTTATTGATCAGCTACTTAATTATCTACTTAAATTTAGCTCTGAGCTAATGATCTGCTAGTTAATTTGCTAATGTCCAGTATAATATATTATAATGTTTAGTAAACAATTTTTGGTGATGTAATAATCATGCACATGATTGGTTGAATTGGTTAATTTGAGTTTGTGGATCTGCTGCTGTTCAGAATTTTCTCCAATAGTGCACTATACTGTTCAGAGGGTCAAAGGTCAACATTAACACCAGCCAGCTTGCTGCCTCCTTTGTTCTCTTTCTTTCTGTGTGTCTCTTTCTCTCTCCCTCTCCCTCTCCCTCTCTCTCTCTCTCTCTCTCTCTCTCTCTCTCTCTCTCTCTCTCTCCCTCACTCTCTCTGGATGGATGGATGGATGGATGAATGGAGTGTGAGGAGGTGTTGGAGGAGGAGGGTGTTGAGAGTGAGATGAAGTACCTGGCTCCTGCTCTGATCTTCTGTGTGTTATTTCCCTCATGAAGAACTCCTGTAAACCTTGCAGTATTGAAACTCAGTGAACAAGGCATCTTAGACAAGCTGAAAAACAAGTGGTGGTACGATAAAGGGGAGTGTGGGACCAAGGACTCGGGCAGTAAGGTCAGTCCATCCAGACATGCCCATGGTCGTGCCCACTGCCATTAGTTATTTTATTACAAATTCCAATGATTTATTAAATTTACTTTTTACAAACTTATTATTTTGAGGTATTTTCATATTTCAATTCATTATCAAAAAATGTGTATTCAAGAATATTTCAGAACTTTAAGATATAGATGGTATTAATGTTTTTGTTTTATTTATAATGAATTGTTTTATATTTATATCAACAGTTTATACAAACTTTATCATCATAACCTTCTTAATGGCTTCTTCCCCCCGTCCCCTCTCTGACTCTCCCCCGTCCCCTCTCTGATTCCCCCCGTCCCCTCTCTGACTCTCCCCCGTCCCCTCTCTGATTCCCCCCCGTCCCCTCTCTGATTCCCCCCGTCCCCTCCCCCCCCGTCCCCTCTCTGACTCTCCCCCGTCCCCTCTCTGATTCCCCCCGTCCCCTCTCTGATTTCCCCCGTCCCCTCTCTGATTCCCCCCGTCCCCTCTCTGATTCCCCCCGTCCCCTCTCTGACTCCCTCCCCCCCGTTCCCTCTCTGACTCCCTCCCCCCCGTCCCCTTTCTGACTCTCTCCCCCCTCTCTGACTCTCTCCCCCTGTCCCCTCTCTAACCCCCCCATCCCTACGTCTGATTCCCCCCCGTCCCCTCTCCGACTCCTCCCCCTGTTCCCTCCTCTCCGACTCCTCCCTCTGACTGCACATGTCTGACTCCTCCCCCGAATTCCCCCGTTGTTGCTTGTCTGTGATTGAAATGTGAAGCTGTTCAGTAGATCAGCTGATCATGGTGGTGTCCTGCAGTGAGTTTTGAAAACTGTGAAGTTTGCAGCAGTAGTTCATTGAGGGGAATAACGTCAACCTTCATCATTGCCATCTTCATTACCTTTATTATCACTGACACTACCTTCATCACTTTATCTACAACACCTGCATCATAATCACCTTTATCATCATGATCTCCTTCATCTTTATCATCCACACCATCTTCATCACCTTCATCATCATTACTTTTATTATCTCAATAATCTTCACCATCCTCTTCTTTCTAATTTAGTTACTGAACAAAACATCTACCAGGATCAGCTCAAGTTCTGATACTTAATGCACACTTTTACTGGTTTCGTGTGTGTGTGTGTGTGTGTGTGTGTGTGTGTGTGTGTGTGTGTGTGTGTGAGATGGTGTGAATTTCTGTTCTGCAGGATAAGACGAGTGCTCTGAGTCTCAGTAACGTTGCTGGTGTGTTCTACATCCTGGTTGGAGGTCTGGGACTTGCCATGACGGTGGCGCTGGTCGAGTTTTGCTACAAATCTCGTCAGGAGACCAAACATCTCTGCATGCTAAATCCTGCTCAGAACGTTAAACCCACTCCTCCGGCTGGTGTTCAGAGCTTCACCACCTACAGGGAGGGCTACAATGTCTACGGCACCGAGAGCGTCAAGATATAGTGCTAGTCACATACGTCACTAAATTACCTTCTACTGCATTAGCTCTTGTGTCTTAATGCTAACTGCTAACTTAATGCTGACTGCAAACAGACCCCTCCCACTGCAAACGCTGTTACCATAGCAACTGTATTCAGACTCCAGTATCTCTTAATGCCTTACAGGAACCTCAGCAGCACTTCCAGTTTGATCCAAACACTTCCTCTGAACTTCCAGTCTTCCTCAGAGCACTTCCTCCTTACTCTCACTCAGCTCATCTCCTTTATAGAGCCATGTATCAGTTCTGTTTTTCACCTTTGGAGCTGAGAGGAGCTTCATCATTCTGCAGCCGATGAAGCATGGAGTTAGAGAGAGAGACTCATCATCTGCTTTTCTCAGACTTTGTGTGAAGAGTTCCTGAGAATCAAGTTCACACACAACACATTTTTATAAATAACATGCAAGAGCTTCTCCTTATCTCCACTCCAGAGCAGATCATTAGGTTCAGGATCTCAATCTCAGCTTCACTACCAAGTAGATCATCATCATTCTTCATGTTGTAGATCTTTTCATTCAGATATTTCAGAGCTTCAAGTAAACTCTAGAGCTGTTCTCCACAATGTTAATGTTTTCAGTCATCTCACTTTTGCTTCAGCATCATCTCTGAATGCAGGTCAGGTTCTAATCCACACTTCTAGACCCATCTCACTGATGCTCCTCACACTGAGAGAAGGAGAAATGAGCTGAACCACTAATTGTTCTCTCTCTCTCTCTCGTCTCTAGTTTTATAAATTAGCAGGAAATTATTATTTTATAATGATTTATTAGAAAAAGTTGCATGTCAGAAGCCAGAGTTGTGGAAGTTCAAAGGTCACTGTAGTCGTCTCTGTAATCTAGAAAAGCACCGAATCCCTGCTTGGGGGCCGACAGCAGGGGCCCATCTGTCACACTCACATAATAAAGATCAGAATGTCAACTTGTCTCTGAACAATCATTTCTGTGATGTGATCAATCACAGAGGAACTGCAGAGTTACTGATAACGCTGAAAGTCTCGACTTTAAATAAATCACACAAGTCACGTGTGTGGTGGTGAGTTTCAGTCTGGAGTTTCTTCATCATTGATTCCTCTCTAAATGTTCTGCTTGATGTTGAACTGATGCTGAACTGCATGTTGGTGATCAGTAGATGCACCAATCAGAACACGTGTAAAACAGAGCGTGCGCTCGATCCTGATTGGTGACTCGCTGCGTGTTTCACCTGCGTGTTTTTATCCTCATCAATAAAAAGAAACGACTGATTTCACTACATGTAGTAAAAAGTGAGAGATTTGAGTTTGAAATGTGAAGTTACAGTAAAAATTTCCCCACATGGAAAAACTCCAGTAAAGAACATCACTGGATTTATTTTATCTCATTGTTTGTGTATGTGAAGGTGCAGTTTCACATCCCACTACTGTTTCTCCTCAATCATCACACACACACACACACACACACACACACCAGATTATTGTGACCTTGTACATGACATATCATCAAATAAAATCAGTTTGTCTACAAACCCAATGTTTAATTACACACAGTTATAACTGATTACAAAAATCAACAATTTATGTGTGTGTTAACGTGTGTGTGTTAACGTGTGTGTGTTAACGTGTGTGTGTTAACGTGTGTGTATGTTAACATGTGTGTTACCGTGTGTGTGTGTGTGTGTGTGTGTGTGTGTGTGTGTGTGATTTCATCAAGTCAAATTTATACAGAAATCCACAGTTTGCCAAAATGCTGCACATCAGGTATAACAGGAAATAAAACACATTACAACCATAATACGTCACACACACACACACACACACACACACACACACACACACACACACAGATAATAGTGATAATATTATAGAGATATAAAAAAACCCCATTCCCCAGTTGTTAGACAGATCTTGTTTTGTTGTTGTTTTCCTGATGTCTGTATTAGAAGTGTAGTGGGGATGAAACACACACCTTCTCAGTAGCTTTAAATATCTCTCTGTGTTTAGGAGCAGAACATAATTATACACAGAACCAGTCCAAAGTGTGGGGACACACCTTCTCCTTCAGGTTTTTTTTTTATTACTTTTAACCTTGTACATTAATACTGAAGCATCCAAACTATGAGAGAAAACATCTGGAATTCTGCAATAAACAAAAATGTGTTAAAGAAACCCAGATGTTGTTATATATGTTTGATTGTCTAAAGTAGCCCCATGTCACTCGGAAACCTTGTAGCTTTCTTTAATCAGATTCATGAGGTAGATACCTGGAATGGGTTTCCAACAGTCCCACTGGTGTTGAGTGCTTGTTAGATGCTTTTCCTTCACTCTCTGTTCCAAATGATCCCAAACCTGTATATGAATCAGTTCTGATTAAAAAAAAGATTTCATCTGTTCGGTGACTATTAAAGCTGCAGCAGTCTGTGTGTGTGTGTGTGTGTGTGTGTGTGTGTGTGTGTGTGTGTGTGTGTGTGTGTGTGCCTTTTTGTGTGTGTGTGTGTGTGTGTTTCATTCCACATCATTGCACAACAGACCACACACTACAGTACATTCCAAAACAATCAGCAATTAGCACACACACACACACACACACACACACACACACACACACACACACAAACATTTTGTTGTTATGTCTATTTAATCTAATTGACTATTTTGTTGTAATGTAATTGTACCAATTTGATTGTAAAAATCTTGTTGATTTGTACTCAGAGATATAAACACTGTGTGTGTTATGATGATGATGATGATGATGATGATGATGATGGAATGAGGTCATTCCCTTCACTCTGTCCTTCACTCGCTCCAGCGGAGTGTCTTGTTATGGCAGTTGTAGTGTAAGTAAGAACAAAATAAATGAACAAAATCCTGGGGTTTTGCTGTTACAGAAAAATAATCAACTTTAGGCTTTAAACAACTTTTTTTTACACAGATGTAATACACAGATATCCACATTACTCACATTCTACAGCAAGTGTGTGTGTGTGTGTGTGTGTGTGTGTGTGTGTGTGTGTGTGTGTGTCTGTGTATACCCTATATAAGGAATGAACTGAGCAAACTGAAAGGACAACCACACTCATCAAAAAGCAGGAAGGTGAGAACCAGCTATTATTTGTGTCTTACACACACACACACACACACACACACACACACACACACACACACACACACACAAAGACAGAAAGAAATATTGTGGGATGATTTGAGGGAGGAACAGGACTAAATGTCCACCAATAATGTAAAATTAGGTCAGCCCACCTCACACACACACACACACACACACACACACACACACACACACACACACACACACACACACCAGAGATGGCAGAAGTCCACACCTCCTTCACTCAGTAGAAGTGCAGATACTGATGATGTAAAAGATTCTGGTGAAAGTTGAAGTTCTGACTGCACTTTTTTACTCAAGTGAAAGTCAAGAAGTTTGAGCTCTGACATGTTCTTCAGTATAAACTAGTGATTATTACTACCTGTTTTAGTGTCACACTGGAAACTGATCCTCATCATATTAATATATTAATATAAACAAAAATTTAAATGTTTTCTAATGAAGGTATCCAGACTGAAGATCCACCATGTAGAACACAAGCAGAGAAAAGATGATGATGATCAGAAATGTCTCTGTTCTCAGTCATGTTCTCATCACTGACTCCCTCTGTCTCATCCACGTTAACCCCAGACTTCTTACTGCCTTCTGCCTGTTCAGTGTGATCTTCAGAAACTAGTCTACGTCTGTGGTGTGAGAGACGGGAGATGTTCCACCAGTGGATTGAAAAAGCAGCACAATGAGAGAAAGCAGGTTGATGAGCTGAAAACGTTGCAGTGAAAAGAAAAAATATTGGTGTTTTACCAAACAGATTAAAACCTAGTTTGAAAATGTAAGAAGTGGAAAGTACAGATTTTTGTCAAAATTTAATGAGTAAAAGTAAAAAGTCTGAAAAATAAATAGTGAAGTAAAAAAACTGATACCAGAAAAATCCACTGAAGTAACAAAGTATTTGTACTGCATTACTTTCCTCCTGTGACACACACACACACACACACACACACACACACACACACACACACACACACACACACACACACACACCTGTAGGTGGACAGCTGCAGTGTTTTGTACATGATGTTGAACTCCAGCAGATTTCTCCACTCTACTCTGACTGTTCAAAATCATGTCTGTAGGTGGATTAGTGACCCTAAATTGCTCCTTGATGTGTGTGTGTGTGTGTGTGTGTGTGTGTGTGTGTGTGTGTGTGTGTGTGTGTGTGTGTGTGTGTGTGGACAAAAGTTTTGTGGACACCTGAGCGTAAGATTACTGTGTGTTTTTTGAACATCTCATTCCACATATAGTTCTGCATTTGCTGTCATAATAACATCCACTCTTCTGGGAAGATGTTCCACTAGATTTTGTGGAGATTTGTGGGGATTAATTCGGCTCAAGGGGGTTCGTAAAGTCAGGTACTGATGAAGGTGAGAAGGTTTCTGGGGTGCAGTCAGTGCAGTCAGGTGTTCAAAAGGGTTGGAGCTGTATAGCAGGAGATCTTTGGAGAGGAGATCTATGGAAAGCAGATCTTCATGAAGCAGGCTTTGATCACAGGGCCAGTGTAATGCTGGAACAGGTTTGGGTCTCCTAGTCCATGTACTCACTGTAGGAATGTGGTAGTGCTGGTTTGGAGGAAGGGAATTTTTAGGTTGGTTATCCTCATTTTTTTCATCGTCTCACTTTTTTCTACTCTCATTTTCTATTTCTGATTTTGTGCATCTTTATTTCATTTGTTGATATTTTTGCTCTCAAACACAGATTCAGCTGAAAAGGACCAGGATGGCAAGTCGTACGTCTCACACACACACACACACACACACACACACACACACACACACACACACACACACACACACACACACACACACACACACATTTTAATTGATAGAATTTAATAAACACTTCTTTTTTTTAAAACTTTGTGTATATGATTGAGTGTTGGTGTGATGGTGATGATGTTGTGTATATGATTGAGTGTTGGTGTGATGGTGATGATGTTGTGTATATGATTGAGTGTTGGTGTGATGGTGATGATGTTGTGTATATGATTGAGTGTTGGTGTGATGGTGATGGTGTTGTGTATATGATTGAGTGTTGGTGTGATGGTGATGTTGTTGTGTATATGATTGAGTGTTGGTGTGATGGTGATGATGTGTATATGATTGAGTGTTGGTGTGATGGTGATGATGTTGTGTATATGATTGAGTGTTGGTGTGATGGTGATGATGTGTATATGATTGAGTGTTGGTGTGATGGTGATGATGTGTATATGATTGAGTGTTGGTGTGATGGTGATGTTGTATATATGATTGAGTGTTGGTGTGATGGTGATGATGTTGTGTATATGATTGAGTGTTGGTGTGATGCTGATGATGTTGTGTATATGATTGAGTGTTGGTGTGATGGTGATGATGTTGTGTATATGATTGAGTGTTGGTGTGATGGTGATGTTGTATATATGATTGAGTGTTGGTGTGATGGTGATGATGTTGTGTATATGATTGAGTGTTGGTGTGATGCTGATGATGTTGTGTATATGATTGAGTGTTGGTGTGATGGTGATGATGTTGTGTATATGATTGAGTGTTGGTGTGATGGTGATGATGTTGTGTATATGATTGAGTGTTGGTGTGATGGTGATGATGTTGTGTATATGATTGAGTGTTGGTGTGATGCTGATGATGTTGTGTATATGATTGAGTGTTGGTGTGATGGTGATGATGTTGTGTATATGATTGAGTGTTGGTGTGATGGTGATGATGTTGTGTATATGATTGAGTGTTGGTGTGATGCTGATGATGTTGTGTATATGATTGAGTGTTGGTGTGATGGTGATGATGTTGTGTATATGATTGAGTGTTGGTGTGATGGTGATGATGTTGTGTATATGATTGAGTGTTGGTGTGATGGTGATGATGTGTATATGATTGAGTGTTGGTGTGATGGTGATGATGTTGTGTATATGATTGAGTGTTGGTGTGATGGTGATGATGTTGTGTATATGATTGAGTGTTGGTGTGATGCTGATGATGTTGTGTATATGATTGAGTGTTGGTGTGATGGTGATGATGTTGTGTATATGATTGAGTGTTGGTGTGATGGTGATGATGTTGTGTATATGATTGAGTGTTGGTGTGATGGTGATGATGTGTATATGATTGAGTGTTGGTGTGATGGTGATGATGTTGTGTATATGATTGAGTGTTGGTGTGATGGTGATGATGTTGTGTATATGATTGAGTGTTGGTGTGATGGTGATGATGTGTATATGATTGAGTGTTGGTGTGATGGTGATGATGTGTATATGATTGAGTGTTGGTGTGATGGTGATGTTGTGTATATGATTGAGTGTTGGTGTGATGGTGATGATGTTGTGTATATGATTGAGTGTTGGTGTGATGGTGATGATGTGTATATGATTGAGTGTTGGTGTGATGGTGATGATGTTGTGTATATGATTGAGTGTTGGTGTGATGGTGATGATGTTGTGTATATGATTGAGTGTTGGTGTGATGGTGATGATGTTGTGTATATGATTGAGTGTTGGTGTGATGGTGATGATGTTGTGTATATGATTGAGTGTTGGTGTGATGGTGATGATGTTGTGTATATGATTGAGTGTTGGTGTGATGGTGATGATGTGTATATGATTGAGTGTTGGTGTGATGGTGATGATGTTGTGTATATGATTGAGTGTTGGTGTGATGGTGATGATGTTGTGTATATGATTGAGTGTTGGTGTGATGGTGATGATGTTGTGTATATGATTGAGTGTTGGTGTGATGGTGATGATGTTGTTTATATGATTGAGTGTTGGTGTGATGGTGATGATGTGTATATGATTGAGTGTTGGTGTGATGGTGATAATGTTGTTTATAGGATTGAGTGTTGGTGTGATGGTGATGATGTTGTGTATATGATTGAGTGTTGGTGTGATGGTGATGATGTGTATATGATTGAGTGTTGGTGTGATGGTGATGATGTTGTGTATATGATTGAGTGTTGGTGTGATGGTGATGTTGTGTATATGATTGAGTGTTGGTGTGATGGTGATGATGTGTATATGATTGAGTGTTGGTGTGATGGTGATGATGTTGTGTATATGATTGAGTGTTGGTGTGATGGTGATGTTGTTGTGTATATGATTGAGTGTTGGTGTGATGGTGATGATGTTGTGTATATGATTGAGTGTTGGTGTGATGGTGATGATGTTGTGTATATGATTGAGTGTTGGTGTGATGGTGATGATGTTGTGTATATGATTGAGTGTTGGTGTGATGGTGATGATGTTGTGTATATGATTGAGTGTTGGTGTGATGGTGATGTTGTGTATATGATTGAGTGTTGGTGTGATGGTGATGATGTTGTGTATATGATTGAGTGTTGGTGTGATGGTGATGATGTGTATATGATTGAGTGTTGGTGTGATGGTGATGTTGTGTATATGATTGAGTGTTGGTGTGATGGTGATGATGTTGTGTATATGATTGAGTGTTGGTGTGATGGTGATGATGTTGTGTATATGATTGAGTGTTGGTGTGATGGTGATGATGTTGTGTATATGATTGAGTGTTGGTGTGATGGTGATGGTGTTGTGTATATGATTGAGTGTTGGTGTGTGATGGTGATGATGTGTATATGGTGGGTGTTGGTGTGATGGTGGATGATGTTGTGTATATGATTGAGTGTTGGTGTGATGGTGATGATGTTGTGTATATGATTGAGTGTTGGTGTGATGGTGATGATGTTGTGTATATGATTGAGTGTTGGGTGTGATGGTGATGTTGTATATATGATTGAGTGTTGGTGTGATGGTGATGATGTGGAGTGTTGGTGTGATGGTGATGATGTGTATATGATTGAGTGTTGGTGTGATGGTGATGATGTTGTGTATATGATTGAGTGTTGGTGTGATGGTGATGATGTTGTGTATATGATTGAGTGTTGGTGTGATGGTGATGATGTGTATATGATTGAGTGTTGGTGTGATGGTGATGATGTTGTGTATATGATTGAGTGTTGGTGTGATGGTGATGATGTTGTGTATATGATTGAGTGTTGGTGTGATGGTGATGATGTTGTGTATATGATTGAGTGTTGGTGTGATGGTGATGTTGTTGTGTATATGATTGAGTGTTGGTGTGATGGTGATGATGTGTATATGATTGAGTGTTGGTGTGATGGTGATGATGTTGTGTATATGATTGAGTGTTGGTGTGATGGTGATGATGTTGTGTATATGATTGAGTGTTGGTGTGATGGTGATGATGTTGTGTATATGATTGAGTGTTGGTGTGATGGTGATGTTGTGTATATGATTGAGTGTTGGTGTGATGGTGATGATGTTGTGTATATGATTGAGTGTTGGTGTGATGGTGATGATGTTGTGTATATGATTGAGTGTTGGTGTGATGGTGATGATGTTGTGTATATGATTGAGTGTTGGTGTGATGGTGATGATGTTGTGTATATGATTGAGTGTTGGTGTGATGGTGATGATGTTGTGTATATGATTGAGTGTTGGTGTGATGGTGATGATGTTGTGTATATGATTGAGTGTTGGTGTGATGCTGATGATGTTGTGTATATGATTGAGTGTTGGTGTGATGGTGATGATGTTGTGTATATGATTAAGTGTTGGTGTGATGGTGATGATGTTGTGTATATGATTGAGTGTTGGTGTGATGGTGATGATGTGTATATGATTGAGTGTTGGTGTGATGGTGATGATGTGTATATGATTGAGTGTTGGTGTGATGGTGATGATGTGTATATGATTGAGTGTTGGTGTGATGGTGATGATGTTGTGTATATGATTGAGTGTTGGTGTGATGGTGATGATGTGTATATGATTGAGTGTTGGTGTGATGGTGATGATGTTGTGTATATGATTGAGTGTTGGTGTGATGGTGATGATGTTGTGTATATGATTGAGTGTTGGTGTGATGGTGATGATGTGTATATGATTGAGTGTTGGTGTGATGGTGATGATGTTGTGTATATGATTGAGTGTTGGTGTGATGGTGATGATGTGTATATGATTGAGTGTTGGTGTGATGGTGATGATGTGTATATGATTGAGTGTTGGTGTGATGGTGATGATGTTGTGTATATGATTGAGTGTTGGTGTGATGGTGATGATGTTGTGTATATGATTGAGTGTTGGTGTGATGGTGATGATGTTGTGTATATGATTGAGTGTTGGTGTGATGGTGATGGTGTTGTGTATATGATTGAGTGTTGGTGTGATGGTGATGATGTTGTGTATATGATTGAGTGTTGGTGTGATGGTGATGATGTTGTGTATATGATTGAGTGTTGGTGTGATGGTGATGATGTTGTGTATATGATTGAGTGTTGGTGTGATGGTGTGATGATGTTGTGTATATGATTGAGTGTTGGTGTGATGGTGATGTTGTGTATATGATTGAGTGTTGGTGTGATGGTGATGATGTGTATATGATTGAGTGTTGGTGTGATGGTGATGATGTTGTGTATATGATTGAGTGTTGGTGTGATGGTGATGTTGTGTATATGATTGAGTGTTGGTGTGATGGTGATGTTGTGTATATGATTGAGTGTTGGTGTGATGGTGATGATGTGTATATGTGTATATGATTGAGTGTTGGTGTGATGGTGATGATGTTGTGTATATGATTGAGTGTTGGTGTGATGGTGATGTTGTTGTGTATATGATTGAGTGTTGGTGTGATGGTGATGATGTGTATATGATTGAGTGTTGGTGTGATGGGGATGATGTTGTGTATATGATTGAGTGTTGGTGTGATGGTGATGATGTTGTGTATATGATTGAGTGTTGGTGTGATGGTGATGATGTGTATATGATTGAGTGTTGGTGTGATGGTGATGATGTTGTGTATATGATTGAGTGTTGGTGTGATGGTGATGATGTTGTGTATATGATTGAGTGTTGGTGTGATGCTGATGATGTTGTGTATATGATTGAGTGTTGGTGTGATGGTGATGTTGTTGTGTATATGATTGAGTGTTGGTGTGATGGTGATGATGTGTATATGATTGAGTGTTGGTGTGATGGTGATGATGTTGTGTATATGATTGAGTGTTGGTGTGATGGTGATGTTGTGTATATGATTGAGTGTTGGTGTGATGGTGGTGATGATGTGTATATGATTGAGTGTTGGTGTGATGGTGATGATGTTGTGTATATGATTGAGTGTTGGTGTGATGGTGATGATGTGTATATGATTGAGTGTTGGTGTGATGGTGATGATGTTGTGTATATGATTGAGTGTTGGTGTGATGGTGATGATGTTGTGTATATGATTGAGTGTTGGTGTGATGGTGATGATGTTGTGTATATGATTGAGTGTTGGTGTGATGGTGATGATGTTGTGTATATGATTGAGTGTTGGTGTGATGGTGATGATGTTGTGTATATGATTGAGTGTTGGTGTGATGGTGATGTTGTGTATATGATTGAGTGTTGGTGTGATGGTGGTGATGATGTGTATATGATTGAGTGTTGGTGTGATGGTGATGATGTTGTGTATATGATTGAGTGTTGGTGTGATGGTGATGATGTGTATATGATTGAGTGTTGGTGTGATGGTGATGATGTTGTGTATATGATTGAGTGTTGGTGTGATGGTGATGATGTTGTGTATATGATTGAGTGTTGGTGTGATGGTGATGATGTTGTGTATATGATTGAGTGTTGGTGTGATGGTGATGATGTTGTGTATATGATTGAGTGTTGGTGTGATGGTGATGATGTTGTGTATATGATTGAGTGTTGGTGTGATGGTGATGATGTGTATATGATTGAGTGTTGGTGTGATGGTGATGTTGTGTATATGATTGAGTGTTGGTGTGATGGTGTGATGATGTGTATATGATTGAGTGTTGGTGTGATGGTGATGATGTTGTGTATATGATTGAGTGTTGGTGTGATGGTGATGATGTGTATATGATTGAGTGTTGGTGTGATGGTGATGATGTTGTGTATATGATTGAGTGTTGGTGTGATGGTGATGATGTTGTGTATATGATTGAGTGTTGGTGTGATGGTGATGATGTGTATATGATTGAGTTTTGGTGTGATGGTGATGATGTTGTGTATATGATTGAGTGTGGGTGTGATGGGATGATGTTGTGTATATGATTGAGTGTTGGTGTGATGCTGATGATGTTGTGTATATGATTGAGTGTTGGTGTGATGGTGATGATGTTGTGTATATGATTGAGTGTTGGTGTGATGGTGATGATGTTGTGTATATGATTGAGTGTTGGTGTGATGGTGATGATGTTGTGTATATGATTGAGTGTTGGTGTAATGGTGATGATGTTGTGTATATGATTGAGTGTTGGTGTGATGGTGATGATGTTGTGTATATGATTGAGTGTTGGTGTGATGGTGATGATGTTGTGTATATGATTGAGTGTTGGTGTGATGGTGATGATGTTGTGTATATGATTGAGTGTTGGTGTGATGGTGATGATGTTGTGTATATGATTGAGTGTTGGTGTGATGGTGATGATGTTGTGTATATGATTGAGTGTTGGTGTGATGCTGATGATGTTGTGTATATGATTGAGTGTTGGTGTGATGGTGATGATGTTGTGTATATGATTGAGTGTTGGTGTGATGGTGATGATGTTGTGTATATGATTGAGTGTTGGTGTGATGGTGATGATGTGTATATGATTGAGTGTTGGTGTGATGCTGATGATGTTGTGTATATGATTGAGTGTTGGTGTGATGGTGATGATGTTGTGTATATGATTGAGTGTTGGTGTGATGGTGATGTTGTTGTGTATATGATTGAGTGTTGGTGTGATGGTGATGTTGTTGTGTATATGATTGAGTGTTGGTGTGATGGTGATGATGTGTATATGATTGAGTGTTGGTGTGATGGTGATGATGTTGTGTATATGATTGAGTGTTGGTGTGATGGTGATGATGTTGTGTATATGATTGAGTGTTGGTGTGATGGTGATGATGTTGTGTATATGATTGAGTGTTGGTGTGATGGTGATGATGTTGTGTATATGATTGAGTGTTGGTGTGATGGTGATGATGTTGTGTATATGATTGAGTGTTGGTGTGATGGTGATGATGTTGTGTATATGATTGAGTGTTGGTGTGATGGTGATGATGTGTATATGATTGAGTGTTGGTGTGATGGTGATGATGTTGTGTATATGATTGAGTGTTGGTGTGATGGTGATGATGTTGTGTATATGATTGAGTGTTGGTGTGATGGTGATGATGTTGTGTATATGATTGAGTGTTGGTGTGATGGTGATGATGTTGTTTATATGATTGAGTGTTGGTGTGATGGTGATGATGTGTATATGATTGAGTGTTGGTGTGATGGTGATAATGTTGTTTATAGGATTGAGTGTTGGTGTGATGGTGATGATGTTGTGTATATGATTGAGTGTTGGTGTGATGGTGATGATGTGTATATGATTGAGTGTTGGTGTGATGGTGATGATGTTGTGTATATGATTGAGTGTTGGTGTGATGGTGATGTTGTGTATATGATTGAGTGTTGGTGTGATGGTGATGATGTGTATATGATTGAGTGTTGGTGTGATGGTGATGATGTTGTGTATATGATTGAGTGTTGGTGTGATGGTGATGTTGTTGTGTATATGATTGAGTGTTGGTGTGATGGTGATGATGTTGTGTATATGATTGAGTGTTGGTGTGATGGTGATGATGTTGTGTATATGATTGAGTGTTGGTGTGATGGTGATGATGTTGTGTATATGATTGAGTGTTGGTGTGATGGTGATGATGTTGTGTATATGATTGAGTGTTGGTGTGATGGTGATGTTGTGTATATGATTGAGTGTTGGTGTGATGGTGATGATGTTGTGTATATGATTGAGTGTTGGTGTGATGGTGATGATGTGTATATAATTGAGTGTTGGTGTGATGGTGATGTTGTGTATATGATTGAGTGTTGGTGTGATGGTGATGATGTTGTGTATATGATTGAGTGTTGGTGTGATGGTGATGATGTTGTGTATATGATTGAGTGTTGGTGTGATGGTGATGATGTTGTGTATATGATTGAGTGTTGGTGTGATGGTGATGGTGTTGTGTATATGATTGAGTGTTGGTGTGATGGTGATGATGTTGTGTATATGGTTGGGTGTTGGTGTGATGGTGATGATGTTGTGTATATGATTGAGTGTTGGTGTGATGGTGATGATGTTGTGTATATGATTGAGTGTTGGTGTGATGGTGATGATGTTGTGTATATGATTGAGTGTTGGTGTGATGGTGATGTTGTATATATGATTGAGTGTTGGTGTGATGGTGATGATGTGTATATGATTGAGTGTTGGTGTGATGGTGATGTTGTATATATGATTGAGTGTTGGTTTGATGGTGATGATGTGTATATGATTGAGTGTTGGTGTGATGGTGATGATGTTGTGTATATGATTGAGTGTTGGTGTGAATGTGATGTTGTTGTGTATATGATTGAGTGTTGGTGTGATGGTGATGATGTGTATATGATTGAGTGTTGGTGTGATGGTGATGATGTTGTGTATATGATTGAGTGTTGGTGTGATGGTGATGATGTTGTGTATATGATTGAGTGTTGGTGTGATGGTGATGTTGTTGTGTATATGATTGAGTGTTGGTGTGATGGTGATGTTGTTGTGTATATGATTGAGTGTTGGTGTGATGGTGATGATGTGTATATGATTGAGTGTTGGTGTGATGGTGATGATGTTGTGTATATGATTGAGTGTTGGTGTGATGGTGATGATGTTGTGTATATGATTGAGTGTTGGTGTGATGGTGATGATGTTGTGTATATGATTGAGTGTTGGTGTGATGGTGATGTTGTGTATATGATTGAGTGTTGGTGTGATGGTGATGATGTTGTGTATATGATTGAGTGTTGGTGTGATGGTGATGATGTTGTGTATATGATTGAGTGTTGGTGTGATGGTGATGATGTTGTGTATATGATTGAGTGTTGGTGTGATGGTGATGATGTTGTGTATATGATTGAGTGTTGGTGTGATGGTGATGATGTTGTGTATATGATTGAGTGTTGGTGTGATGCTGATGATGTTGTGTATATGATTGAGTGTTGGTGTGATGCTGATGATGTTGTGTATATGATTGAGTGTTGGTGTGATGGTGATGATGTTGTGTATATGATTAAGTGTTGGTGTGATGGTGATGATGTTGTGTATATGATTGAGTGTTGGTGTGATGGTGATGATGTGTATATGATTGAGTGTTGGTGTGATGGTGATGATGTGTATATGATTGAGTGTTGGTGTGATGGTGATGATGTGTATATGATTGAGTGTTGGTGTGATGGTGATGATGTTGTGTATATGATTGAGTGTTGGTGTGATGGTGATGATGTGTATATGATTGAGTGTTGGTGTGATGGTGATGATGTTGTGTATATGATTGAGTGTTGGTGTGATGGTGATGATGTTGTGTATATGATTGAGTGTTGGTGTGATGGTGATGATGTGTATATGATTGAGTGTTGGTGTGATGGTGATGATGTTGTGTATATGATTGAGTGTTGGTGTGATGGTGATGATGTGTATATAATTGAGTGTTGGTGTAATGGTGATGATGTGTATATGATTGAGTGTTGGTGTGATGGTGATGATGTTGTGTATATGATTGAGTGTTGGTGTGATGGTGATGATGTTGTGTATACGATTGAGTGTTGGTGTGATGGTGATGATGTTGTGTATATGATTGAGTGTTGGTGTGATGGTGATGGTGTTGTGTATATGATTGAGTGTTGGTGTGATGGTGATGATGTTGTGTATATGATTGGTGTTGGTGTGATGGTGATGATGTTGTGTATATGATTGAGTGTTGGTGTGATGGTGATGATGTTGTGTATATGATTGAGTGTTGGTGTGATGGTGATGATGTTGTGTATATGATTGAGTGTTGGTGTGATGGTGATGTTGTATATATGATTGAGTGTTGGTGTGATGGTGATGATGTGTATATGATTGAGTGTTGGTGTGATGGTGATGATGTGTATATGATTGAGTGTTGGTGTGATGGTGATGTTGTATATATGATTGAGTGTTGGTGTGATGGTGATGTTGTATATATGATTGAGTGTTGGTGTGATGGTGATGATGTGTATATGATTGAGTGTTGGTGTGATGGTGATGATGTTGTGTATATGATTGAGTGTTGGTGTGATGGTGATGTTGTTGTGTATATGATTGAGTGTTGGTGTGATGGTGATGATGTGTATATGATTGAGTGTTGGTGTGATGGGGATGATGTTGTGTATATGATTGAGTGTTGGTGTGATGGTGATGATGTTGTGTATATGATTGAGTGTTGGTGTGATGGTGATGATGTGTATATGATTGAGTGTTGGTGTGATGGTGATGATGTTGTGTATATGATTGAGTGTTGGTGTGATGGTGATGATGTTGTGTATATGATTGAGTGTTGGTGTGATGCTGATGATGTTGTGTATATGATTGAGTGTTGGTGTGATGGTGATGTTGTTGTGTATATGATTGAGTGTTGGTGTGATGGTGATGATGTGTATATGATTGAGTGTTGGTGTGATGGTGATGATGTTGTGTATATGATTGAGTGTTGGTGTGATGGTGATGTTGTGTATATGATTGAGTGTTGGTGTGATGGTGGTGATGATGTGTATATGATTGAGTGTTGGTGTGATGGTGATGATGTTGTGTATATGATTGAGTGTTGGTGTGATGGTGATGATGTGTATATGATTGAGTGTTGGTGTGATGGTGATGATGTTGTGTATATGATTGAGTGTTGGTGTGATGGTGATGATGTGTATATGATTGAGTGTTGGTGTGATGGTGATGTTGTGTATATGATTGAGTGTTGGTGTGATGGTGGTGATGATGTGTATATGATTGAGTGTTGGTGTGATGGTGATGATGTTGTGTATATGATTGAGTGTTGGTGTGATGGTGATGATGTGTATATGATTGAGTGTTGGTGTGATGGTGATGATGTTGTGTATATGATTGAGTGTTGGTGTGATGGTGATGATGTTGTGTATATGATTGAGTGTTGGTGTGATGGTGATGATGTTGTGTATATGATTGAGTGTTGGTGTGATGGTGATGATGTTGTGTATATGATTGAGTGTTGGTGTGATGGTGATGATGTTGTGTATATGATTGAGTGTTGGTGTGATGGTGATGTTGTGTATATGATTGAGTGTTGGTGTGATGGTGGTGATGATGTGTATATGATTGAGTGTTGGTGTGATGGTGATGATGTTGTGTATATGATTGAGTGTTGGTGTGATGGTGATGATGTGTATATGATTGAGTGTTGGTGTGATGGTGATGATGTTGTGTATATGATTGAGTGTTGGTGTGATGGTGATGATGTTGTGTATATGATTGAGTGTTGGTGTGATGGTGATGATGTGTGTATATGATTGAGTGTTGGTGTGATGGTGATGATGTTGTGTATATGATTGAGTGTTGGTGTGATGGTGATGATGTTGTGTATATGATTGAGTGTTGGTGTGATGGTGATGATGTGTATATGATTGAGTGTTGGTGTGATGGTGATGTTGTGTATATGATTGAGTGTTGGTGTGATGGTGGTGATGATGTGTATATGATTGAGTGTTGGTGTGATGGTGATGATGTTGTGTATATGATTGAGTGTTGGTGTGATGGTGATGATGTGTATATGATTGAGTGTTGGTGTGATGGTGATGATGTTGTGTATATGATTGAGTGTTGGTGTGATGGTGATGATGTTGTGTATATGATTGAGT
>NW_028148995.1:0-5000 GCF_946808225.1 Silurus aristotelis
GGTTTGCACACACTGCAGGAGGGATTTTGGCCCACTCCTCCACACAGATCTTCTCTAGATCAGTCAGGTTTCTGGCCTGTCGCTGAGAAACACGGAGTTTGAGCTCCCTCCAAAGATTTTCTATTGGGTTTAGGTCTGGAGACTGGCTAGGCCACACCAGAACCTTGATATGCTTCTTACAGAGCCACTCCTTGGTTATCCTGGCTGTGTGCTTCGGGTCATTGTCGTGTTGGCAGACCCAGCCTCGACCCATCTTCAATGCTCTAACTGAGGGAAGGAGGTTGTTCCCCAAAATCTCGCAATACATGGCCCCGGTCATCCTCTCCTTAATACAGTGCAGTCGCCCTGTCCCATGTGCAGAAAAACACCCCCAAAGCATGATGCTACCACCCCCATGCTTCACAGTAGGGATGGTGTTCTTGGGATGGTACTCATCATTCTTCTTCCTCCAAACACATTTAGTGGAACTATGACCCAAAAGTTCTATTTTGGTCTCATCTGACCACATGACTTTCTCCCATGACTCCTCTGGATCATCCAAATGGTCATTGGCAAACTTAAGACGTGCCTTTTGCTCGCAGAAGATCAGGATCAGAAATCATGTTCATGATTTCAAAGTTGTTTTCACTCCCAATCAGCATCCATGAAATTTTATTCGCTTCAGCCGGTTGGATTTTCTCTACCAGAGGCAACAGGTGATCATCTGCAGAGTGAGAGAGAAGAGAGAGAGAGAGAGAGAGAGAGAGAGAGAGAGAGAGAGAGAGAGAGAGAGAGAGAGAAAGAGAGAGAGAGAGAGGGAGAGAGAGTGAGAGAGAAAGTGAGAGAGAAAGTGAGAGAGGGAGAAAGAGAGGGAGAGAGAGGGAGAGAGAGAGAGAGAGAGAGAGAGAGAGTTACTGAAGCTGCTTGTGTGCGTGTGTGTGTGTGTGTGTGTGTGTGTGTGTGTGTGTGTGTGTGTGTGTGTGTGTGTGTGTGAGAGTGTAACACTTACGTGCCATCTGGATCTGCATTTCAAAATCTGCAGACTCCAACATGTAAATGGTTAAGCGCTTCTGAGGTGCTGCAGCCATGGATACATCCTGCACATCTGGAACATGAGATGAAGCTGGACTCTGTTCTACAGCTGAAACATGAGGTGGAGCTGGACTCTGTTCTACAGCTGGAACATGAGGTGGAGCTGGACTTTGTTCCACAGCTGAAACATGAGGTGGAGCTGGACTCTGTTCTACAGCTGGAACATGAGGTGGAGCTGGACTTTGTTCCACAGCTGAAACATGAGGTGGAGCTGGACTCTGTTCTACAGCTGGAACTTGAGATGGAGCTGGACTCTGTTCTACAGCTGGAACATGAGGTGGAGTTGGACTCTGTTCTACAGCTGGAACATGAGGTGGAGCTGGACTCTGTTCTACAGCTGAAACATAAAATGGAGCTGGACTCTGTTCTACAGCTGGAACATGAGGTGGAGCTGGACTCTGTTCTACAGCTGGAACATGAGGTGGAGCTGGACTCTGTTCTACAGCTGAAACATAAAATGGAGCTGGACTCTGTTCTACAGCTGAAACATAAAATGGAGCTGGACTCTGTTCTACAGCTGGAACATGAGGTAGAGCTGGACTCTGTTCTACAGCTGGAACTTGAGGTAGAGCTGGACTCTGTTCTATAGCTGAAACATGAGGTGGAGCTGGACTCTGTTCTACAGCTGAAACATGAGGTGGAGCTGGACTCTGTTCTACAGCTGGAACTTGAGGTAGAGCTGGTTTCTCATCCACAGTTGTGCGCTCTTCTACAGCAGGAACTGTGTTTACTGCTGGGGCATTTTCTTTATTTCGCTCTCCCTTCTGGCTTGGTGTGAAGGGAGTCATATTCTGAGTCTGTAACACAAAGACACACACAGCTGTAAACACTTCATTCCATTTTGTTTTATCAGATCATCATCACTGCTAGCAGGAGGCTCTTGAGGGAACCAGCTAGAGGAGGATCTTTAACCTTTTCAGCCAGTAACCCATTTACTGCAATATTGAACTTCAGCATCAAATCATTTTAATGGGGACAGCATGGGGTGGTAGATGTTTAGGGTACAGTCTTCACCTGCACATTCTTCATCCTCTGCACGTTATGATGGACAGGGTTATCCTGGTGTTCTGGTCTCAGTAAGGTCTTCTGCTTGTTAATGAAGACCTGGGTGTGGTGGTTCTTCTTAGTCTCGCGCTCCTTACGAGACTTAAAGTGTTGGATGAAGCTGTAACACAACAGAGACACTGCTCTTACACACTGCTGTTAGTCTTTATGCCGACACCAGAAAAATTACCCCCTGATGCTGACTGAAATCCCCTCATATGACCAAACCCACACTTTATATTAATAGCTTACACTTTATGGCCGTTAAGAGGTTTGCCATTGAGTTTCTCTTTTGCCAAATTCGCCGCCTCTGGAGACTCAAATTGGACGTATCCATATCCTTTTGTCCCCGTCTTGTAACGGACAACCTTCAGGAGAGACACGTCATGTCAACACACAATTCATATCAAACAGATCTAATACAGGACTTTAGTAGAAAACATGCTAATCATGCTATACAGATGTAATTCAGATCCAAACAGTTTAAAGCACAAACCCTGCATGACAGGATCTTCCCAAAGACTGAGAACAGGTCAAAAAGGGCCATGCTGTCAATCTTCTCCAGGTCCAAGTTCTTGATGAACAAGTTTCCGATGCCGCTTTTCCTCATGGTGGAATCCCTCTGAGACCACATGACTCTCATAGGGTTCCCCATAAGGAGCTCACAATTAAGTGTTGCCAACGCTCGCTCAGCTGAGGAAACAAAATTCATTACAGGTCATTAATTTCAGTAAAAAAGACTGGGGAAACATGGGTGAGGAGAAAACACTCTCAAATTTTATTTAAGGCACAAAACCTGACCATATTCACATAATAAAGTAGTAAAATAATACAGAAATTACTCCTGGAGTATTAAGTAGACAATAAACTGGTATAGATGCAGAAATAGTGTATCGGGGTTTAATGAGGAGTTCATTACCATCGGCTCGCTGGTAAAAGTTGACGTAGGCGTAACTGAGTGAAACGCCGGTGTTCCAGTTCCTGCAGATCCGGATGGAGTGAACGTGGCCCACAGAGCTGAATTTCTCCATTAGCATTTTTTCTGTCACTTCATGGTGCAGATCACCAACATACAGTGCTGAAATACTCGAATTCATTTTTATCTAAAAAAAACAACAAACAAACAAACAAACTGTCAGTTATAAAGAAGAAAATAAACACCAAACCAAACCTACAGTCTTAAACAGAAAAACATCAGTATGAGTGAACTACAATCAGTTTCTACTCTGAAATGTTGAAAGATTGTAAAACATACAGGTTTAAAAGATCTTACATTTCTACATTTCTCAGTACAAAAATTAAGTTAACAAAAAGCACAAAACAGTCTAAAAAGCAGGACCGGATTCAGATGAAGGACCGGATGCAGATGAAGGACCGGATGCAGATGAAGGACCGGATGCAGATGAAGGACCGGATGCAGATGAAGGACTGGATGCTGATGAAGGACCGGATGCAGATGAAGGACTGGATGCAGATGAATCACTGGCTAAAGGAGATGGACTTTGACTACCAGGCTGTAAAGACACATATTTGTAATTATGAACTTAAACATAATGATGATAATGACATATAAAGGGCTGTATAATGGTGGGGGTGGAGGTAGGGGGCGCTACAGCAGTAGGAGTGGAGTAAAGCAGGTGGAACACTTGCAGCAGGTGGAACACTTACGACCTGGTAAAAGAACAATAAAGAGTGTGAAACACAGGTTTTATTTACCTTTAAGTCCTGGTATTTTTTACAGATTTAAATAAGAAGAAACATCGCAGAATCTAACATTCACACATTAATATGTTTAATCCACAATCATCTCTGTACACTAGTGAGAGTCTGAGGGCAGAAGTGAAGTGAAGATCTATAAATATAACACACTTTAACACACTTGAGCAAAAACCAAAGTCTTTTACAATGATCTCAGTGCTTCCACTATTTGATCACTGGATGAGAAATGGGAATAGATAAAGCAGATATTGTTCTATATGATTAGGGATGTAAACTGTAGCAGCGGTGCGCGAGTGGAGGCGGAGCCGGACGGCACGAGCGGTAAGAAACACCTGCAGCTGATGAGACTAATCAGTGCTCTGTTTCAGTCTGGTGACACCAAAAAAAAAGAGGGACACCAAGCAGAGAGACGAGCGGAAGGTCGCTGAAGGGGAAATAAGCGCAGACGGGCGCCGGTGGAAGACGCGTCGGGCGCAAAGTGAACTCGTGTGGACGCAAAGAAAAGTTGTGCCGGTGCGTGAGGAAACTCTGGCGGGCGCTAAAGAGAGAAAGCGTGAGGGAGGGACCACCGGCGAACGTCAAAAAAGAAAAGGCGTCCAGAACCGTGAGTGTGTGGGTGAACCCTGGTGTGAGCACTGGAAAGGAAAACGCCAGGGTGAAAACGAAAGAAAATAAAGAAGCTCTGCTTGGTGAACTTTTGCCTGTCTGTCTTTCTTCCAGTGCGGTTTGTTACATAAACATCACTTTATTGAGATTTTGTAAATAAAAATAAATATTGCAACGATTATTTCTGCATCCCACAGCAGAGGACATTTAAAGCACATGAGTGTGGTCACAAATATAGTTGTGCAGGTCCACAGTGACGTGACATGAAAGAGATGATCACCTGAAAGTCTGAAATGAACACTTTAGGAGGGTGGAATCCACAAAGACGTTTCTGTGGTCCACCGGAACGTTTCGACTGGCCGTGGACCTGCACTGGACATTTCTTACTCTGTACAAATAAAGACCTTTAGGTTATGGTACCGGTGTTTAATTATGTTCTCATACACATTTTAACAGCACAAACCTTATAAAACAGATCGAACCATTTCTTCTGACGGGGAGCAGGTGTGTTTCCAGCTTCAGAGAATAACCCCAGTGCTGCCAAACCGCCACAGACGAGA
>NW_028148994.1:0-2500 GCF_946808225.1 Silurus aristotelis
TGTGTGTGTGTGTGTGTGTGTGTGTGTGTGTGTGTGTGTGTGTGTGTGTGTGTGTGTGTGTGTGTACATTACTGATCCTTCACACTCACCTTGCGTTTGACAAACTTGTCCCAGTAGTAATTAGGATACGAGCTAAAATGTAGAAAAACATATTTTAGAATTTATAATAATCACAATCCTGCAATCACATAAAATCATTTCACATTCTGAATTTAAAATCTAATGTTTGTTAATCTGATGTCTAGACTTCACCTTCATACAAGTGTGTGATATTACAGCAGGTTTGTGATAGTGTGTGTAAAAGAGTGTGTGTGCAAAAGAGTGTGTGTGTGTGTGTGTGTGTGTGTGTGTGTGTGTGTGTGTAAAAGAGTGTGTGTGTGTGTGTGTGTGTGTGTGTGTGTGTGTGTGTGTGTGTGTGTGTAAAAGAGTGTGTGTGTAAAAGAGTGTGTGTGTGTGTGTGTGTGTGTGTGTGTGTGTGTGTGTGTGTGTGTGTGTGTGTAAAAGAGTGTGTGTGTGTGTGTGTGTGTGTGTGTGTGTGTGTGTGTGTGTGTGTGTGTGTGTAAAAGAGTGTGTGTGTAAAATAGTGTGTTAACTGACGGAGTGTTGAGCACCAGTCTGTCCCACTGTCCTCTAATATCATCATCTTCAGGCTGGTCAGTAATGTACAGACCATCAAACTCCAGCTTCCTTGCCAACTCCTTCTCTCTCTTAAATATCACCAGTGGGATCTACAAGACACACACACACACACACACACACACACACACACACACACACACACACACACACACACACACACACAAACCATGACTATGTATCTGTGTACATAATAATATATTCTGCAGGATTTGAAGCGTGTCCTGTTTATTGAACCTTGAGACAGTTGTATCCGATGATGCAGATAAAGGAGATGATGGTGTGAATGATGGCGAGAAAAGCCAGCGTGGGCTGCATGTATCCTGTACTCTCCTCCAAAAAGTAATACACAGGGCCTTCCTCTTCATCATCATTATCATCATCACCCCCAGTGTTCTCTGCTCCAGAACCATCCATCGGTCCACCTGAACCTTCAAAAAGCCCAGAACCCTCAAAGACACCCAAACTGTCACTCTCCTCATCTCCTGGAGGCGTGTCTGACACCTGAGACACACAATTTATCACCTTATCAACATTATTATTATTATTATTATTATTATTATTATTATTATTATTATTATTATTATTATTATTATTATTATTATTATTATCAGCTGTTAAAACAAAATGAAAAAAGCCAGACCCTGTAGAAGAGCAGGATGAAGTTCAATGCAAAGGCGATGAACAGAGCCAGGAACCGGAGGTTGTAGAAGTTGCGAGACAGATAATTCTGTAAATAAATTGAAATAACAGTGTTTTGGAACTGAGTATTTTTCATCTTTATTTATCTTCAGGAGGTTTAAAGGTTCATGAGATGCCATGCTGAAGTGAGAAAACTGAACCATGAATTTATTCGTCTGGACGTCCAGCTCATTCCACAGCTCAAATCCTCCATCTCTTTTGGGCTGTTGCTTTTTCTTGGCTTTGCTGGGTTTCTGGATGTTTACTTTTTCCTGAGGCTTCTCGTTCTTCTGTTCGACTTCCTTTTCCATCTTCTCTACCTTTTCAGTGCTGTGTGGAAGAAGAAGAAGTGATTGTGTCTCCACTTCACTACTATATTTCACGTCATATTAAAAGTCTCATTCCTGAATTATTCCTGATTTCCATTTGAATACCAGCTGCACTTCTGAATGAAGACATTCTATTCAAGATAAGAGTGAAATAAAACCTCACTCTGCTTTCTCTTTCTCTGGAGGAGGTTCCTCAGGAGCTGCTGCCTGCTCGGTTCCTCCCTCCTCCGGCTGCTGAAAAACCCACCACATGCACAATAACACAAATAAAGAACAAGTCGTATTTCAGACGGAAATTTCAGCTGAATTTCTAATCTAGTAGGTACTCTAATGTAAAGGTGTACCATCTTCCTCTTGGCTAAAGGTGAACCTTCTGGAGTTGGTGGTTCAATAGGTGTTGTATCTCCCATGTCTCCTAGACCACCAGGTGTGTCAATACCTGGGATCTTCCCCACATCCTGCTCTGTGCTGTCTTCATCTTCTTCTTCTCCTTGTGCTGCCTCAGCAGAATCTGTTACTCCTCCCACATCCTGTACTTCACCGCTTCCGGCTTCTCCAGGAAGATCTCCGTGCACTTCGTCCTGCGTGGGGTCAGGCATGCTAGCGAGGAGCTCCGTCACAGTCGTGTTTTTGGCTCCTTCCACCAAACTGCCTCCAAAAAGAGTGAGCCAAACGATCAGGAAGAATCCTTTACACACGCTGAAAATGAAGCAGAACACGCCCAGAAGAATGGTCCAGAGGAAGGTAGCGATGCCGACGATGATCTCTTTGATAGTCATCTTTCGGAGACGTCTGTATTGTTTGCGCAGGTTACGGAAAGTAAACATGCCCATGAAGTGGACCGTGCTGTTCAG
>NW_028148993.1:0-35937 GCF_946808225.1 Silurus aristotelis
CCTGAAACCTTGGAGCAGTAAATCAGCTGTGATGCTGCTGTGTGGATCTTCATGACATCACAACATCACTTTCTGCCATTTTTATATGACGTTCCTCAGATATAAAGCTGCAGGTTTGAGAGCAGAGACACAATTTCAGGCAGGAAGCAGGAAATGGAACTCTCCGTAGGAGGTCACATGACACTGCTGGAATTAATGAAAATAAAATGGGAACCAAACAAGATGGAGTGCAATATATTTTATACCTTTAATTTGAGATGTTTTGCAGATGTTTTCCTCACAGCAGTACATACAGTCTTTATTCTGAGGGAGGTGATGTTCTGATGAGGAGTTTACTGTGATCACTCTGAGATCGACCTGTATGAACTAGTGCTATATCAGAGTTTTCTTTTGTTTCGGATCCCCAATTTTACCATCGTGATTTGTTTCTTTACAAACAGAGACAATATGAAGAATATGATCAGAAGAAAGGAGGATGTAGGCTGAGGATCATGTATCTACATGGCAAAGAGATACTGTAGTTTTGTCTTTACACATCTCCAGTTTGATCCTGAGTTTGAGTTACTCCCTGTTTGGAGTTCTACATGCTCTTCCTGTGTTCCTCTGGGTTCCCCACTTCTTCCCATACACTCTAGGGTTAGGATTTAGGTTAAACCTAGATCTCCTGTGAGCTCTTACTGAAGATAAATGATTAAATATTTGACATGGACAGAATTCCCATTTAAGTAAAAACACCACCCTGTAATGAGCAGAACATTGCAGCTGGAGATAATGATATTAGAACAGTATAGTGAGTGTGGGAATCCTGTTTCTGACCATCTCATCTCTCAGCATATATAAAGAACCCTTTTACAGAACACAAGCGGCTTCACTCGTTCTTCTCGTTCTCTCAATACGTACAGTAAATCGGTTCTTCTCTTTGTTCTCTCCGCCCCCCGTCAGATCCAAAGATCAATCACTGCATTAGCATCTCCCAGCTCTTCATCCAAGTGTGGCATTGATTGATGGAGTGTGCTGTATCTCATTTTTGCTCAGTGGTGTCCTGCATCCTGTACCATGCATGAGCACATCGGGATAATTACAACTCCCTCATCACACTCCTCACTTTAACCATCAACCATCCAGCGTGCGCTTAAATACACCTTCAACAAGAGGAAAGTGTCGGTCGAGTGGTCCAGGGGATGGAACACGAGCTGTTTGGGGGAAAATGTTTATTTCATTTCGATCATAATTATAGCTCTAAATTAGAACCGACACATTATACAGTCTCAAAGTACCGGTTCTATACATCCGTTTCTATAGTAACAACTATAAACAGAGCACGATGAAGATCTGAGTGTGAATATAGTTTATATTATGAGTAATGTTGAGTAGTGATGAGTATGAATAACACACACACACACACACACACACACACACACACACACACACACACACACACACACGGTATGATGTCATCAAATGAAGAATCTCGTGTAACTGCTGTGGTGAAGGGATACGGCTTACACACTACACTACACTACACACACTGCATTTACTCACCTGTGTGTGTGTGTTACTGACACCAGGGGTTTAAAATATCCTGCATAAACAAACATACAGAAACTGAAATGTTCTCAGAGACCGAAGGATGCAGTTTTATAATAATTGAATTTTACAGCACATGAGGAAAAACAAGCACAGATCTCACACGTGGAGTTCACGTGTCTTCTCTGGAAGCTTCTAACTGTAAGCTGTACTTTTTTTTCTGATAAAATCTAACTTTAAAATTTTGTCAGAATCCACAGCTTTCTGTTTGAATTATTGATCTGATCCTGCCAGCTTGTTTACAGCAGCAAGTTACACTGAAGAGAGGGAAAGGTCAAAGGTCACGGTCTTCTCACGCTTAGTATTCACTCAGGAGGAGATGCTGAAGTTCATGAGTCCAGACCACCTGCTTTCTCTGAACATCAGTGTTCATAAACACACAAAAACACACTCACACTCACACTCACACTCACACGAACATGAACATGAACATTACCATGAAAAGATTTAAAGAGCAGAACTGAGATGTGAATAAAGGAGACAGATTCTAAAAACAAATGGCATCAGTGTGATGGTATAAAACACACACACACACACACACACACACACACACACACACACACACACACACACACACACACACACACACACTAATAATGATCACATCTTTACATGGTCCAGTTTAATCACACACACACACACACACACACACACACACACACACACACACACACACACACAAACACACACACACACACACACACACACACACACACACACACTAATACTGATCACATCTTTACATGGTCCAGTTTAATCACACACACACACACACACACACACACACACACACACACTAATACTGATCACATCTTTACATGGTCCAGTTTAATCACACACACACACACACACACACACACACACACACACACACACACACACACACACACACACAAACACACACACACACACACACACTAATACTGATCACATCTTTACATGGTCCAGTTTAATCACACACACACACACACACACACACACACACACACACACACACACACACACACACACTAATACTGATCACATTTTTACATGGTCCAGTTTAATCACACACACACACACATCTGATCACATGCACATTATCAACTTGTGCTGTTAATATCATGAACTGCAGCTACGCTAATTCCTCTCCACTGCTTCTCTTTCTCTCCCCATCCCGAGGCTTCCTGAGGTTTGGCCAGCTCCAGTCACGTCCCACCTCGTGAAGATTATGGACCTATGGATGATCATGGAGAAGTAGATGCCGAGTGTTTAAAGGCCCTGGCATGGAGAAGCTGATGCTGGATCTATGATGATCACAAATTGTTCTGTATTGTTGAAAGATTTATGACCAAACTTTTGATGTCACCCATATGAGGATGGGTTCCCCTTTGAGTCTGGTTCCTCTCAAGGTTTCTTCCTCATATCATCTAAGGGAGTTTTTCCTTGCCACTGTCGCCACGGCTGCTCATCAGGGACAAACGCACACCATTCACCTTCACTGTTGTTTTCTGTAAAGCTGCTTTGAGACAATGTCTGTTGTGAAAAGCGCTATACAAATAAACTTGACTTGACTTGACTTGACACCACACACACACACACACACACACACACACACACACACACACACACACACACACACACACACACTAATACTGATCACATCTTTACATGGTCCAGTTTAATCACACACACACACACACACACACACACACACACACACACACACACACACACACTAATACTGATCACATCTTTACATGGTCCAGTTTAATCACACACACACACACACACACACACACACACACACACACACACACACACACACACACACACACACACACACTAATACTGATCACATCTTTACATGGTCCAGTTTAATCACACACACACACACACACACACACACACACACACACACACACACACACACACACACACACACTAATACTGATCACATCTTTACATGGTCCAGTTTAATCACACACACACACACACACACACACACACACACACACACACACACACACACACACACACACACACACACACACACACACACTAATACTGATCACATCTTTACATGGTCCAGTTTAATCACACACACACACACACACACACACACACACACACACACACACTAATACTGATCACATCTTTACATGGTCCAGTTTAATCACACACACACACACACACACACACACACACACACACACACACACACACACACACACACACACACACACACACTAATACTGATCACATCTTTACATGGTCCAGTTTAATCACACACACACACACACACACACACACACACACACACACACACACACACACACACACACACACACACTAATACTGATCACATCTTTACATGGTCCAGTTTAATCACACACACACACACACACACACACACACACACACACACACACACACACACACACACACACACACACACACACACACACACACACTAATACTGATCACATCTTTAAATGGTCCAGTTTAATCACACACACACACACACACACACACACACACACACACACACACACACACACACACACACACACTAATACTGATCACATCTTTACATGGTCCAGTTTAATTACACACACACACACACACACACACACACACACACACACACACACACACACACATATCTGAAGCTGTATAATTGATTGTGAGTATCAGTGACCCTTCATTCTGGACTCCTCGTGTGTAATCAGTGTCACCGTACCTCCTCTAATTAAGTGTTTGTGTATAATAGCGGTTTATTCAGTAATATTTCATGTTTCACAGCCTGTGTTCGCACTCGTTTAGATGATTACACTGATTGGGTGAATCAGTGATGAATGCTGATATAAAACACGGTCAGATATTTCAGTGCCTCAATAACGGGAGCTGTGATTCACCTGACGTCACCCTGAAAACAGTCCTGGGGCAATAAACCCGGATTCAGTTACAGTTGTTTAGTTAGAGTGAAAAGAGGTGACATGAGGGGGCAGATAACAGCCTAATGAGGGGCATCTTCAGGCCAAGCCCCATGTGTCCTACTCCTCAAATCTGTGATGTAGAGGGATTAATGGATGTGGATGAAGCTGAAGTGCAGCATTCTGAAAGCTTCTCTGCTCGTCTGTGTACACATCCATCAGTGCTGTATAAATCCAGTGTGATGTTCACACAGAACTTTCACCATGTTTGGATTTTTTCATCAGACTAAAGGTTGAATGGTTGTGTTCTATAATGCTGTGTTCTGCTGTACAGCAGGTTTAGAGGAATTCTACAGTGACCTGAGGTTTTATCAGAAAGTTTGGAGACTCGCTCTGTTTACAAGAAAGTACTTTTTTTTATCTATGTTTCCACACGATCCCCTTTATAATAGTTCCCTTACACAGCAGTACACTCACTCTTTCACACGTGGTAACTCACGTGGTCAGAACAGCACCAGTCGCACTGCTCCTGATGTACACAGGACGATGTTTTTTGGCACACTGTCTTTATAAAGGTCGGTGCTCCTTGTGACTGTGCGTGCAGCCTCGTGCTGCCATCTGTGGGTGTGTTACAAAACTAGTCCTGAAACTTTTTGATATCACATTGTAAATGATGAAGGAAAACTCTGTGAGATAATTTGAGAAAAAAGTTTATAACATGAAGAAGAAAGAAATACTAAAACTTAAACAGATACAAGTGTGTGTGTGTGTGTGTGTGTGTGTGTGTGTGAGAGAGAGAGATCAGGAAGCTAGCCTTTTACTGTAACTTGTGTAGAGAAGTGTAGAGGGTGATGACGGATCTCCGGCGGTGAATTATAATTAATGATGGTCTCTATGTGGCTGCAGCAATGCATGCTGGGACTCTGAAGGGCTTTTCATTCATCAGCGCTGTCACTGTGATTAATCTCATAATGTCTGCTATGGGTTCTGGAACACACACACACACACACACACACACACACACACACACACACACACACACGGATATCCTGTTTGTGAGTAATTTTTCACCTCAGGATCAGAGATCCCTGGAACAATTTTGTGATCTTTAGGTTTAAAGCTACATGTTGTAGTTTTACACAAAGAAAACTCAACATTAGCACTTGTGATTAAGACAATCAGTGTTAGAGGAATGTTCAATCCCAGCGTCATCCTCAAGATGTCTGTGGTACTGAGATTTGAAATTTTGAGGTTTTGCAGTGAAAAGTGTGAAGATCTAGTATTGTTCCAGAAGATGTTCCTGAAAAAAAAAAAGAAAACCAAATCTACAACATGATCACAGCATGATGTTTCTTGTGTGTGGAAATGGCTGAGAACCTGTCAGGTTGAAAACGTGGTTTAGTACAGAAATTGATGGAATATTGAATGGATGTGGTGAAGCTCCTCAACGCATTACTGTATTCATGTGAAGTGAAAGTGTGAGTGATGTCACTGTAGAGAAACCTTCACCTTCATGTAAAGTGAAATTCAGAGGCTGAAGTTCTCCTGCTGTGGGTTCTCTCAGCCCATTCCACTCGGAGCAGGTGAAGCTGTGTGGTGCTGAACTTTGCCACAGAACTCGTTCTTCTTCTTCGCCTGAGATTGTGTTTCTTACGTCCTGAAATTGGTAGAGAAAGAACATGCTGAAGTCACTACAATCACAGAGCTGAGCTTCTAACAGAATCCAGCGTGATGTATCCGTGCTGTCCTGCTGCTCAAATCACACATCTCAGCAAAACAACACTTTTACACATGTTCACATCCCAGACACGTTCTTCCTTCCTTCCTTCCTCTCTTCCCTTCTTCCTTCCTTCCTTCCTTCCTTCCTTCCTTCCTTCCTTCCTTCCTTCCTTCCTTCCTTCCTTCCTTCCTCTCTTCCCTTCTTCCATCATTCCTTCGGCTGCTACAGAAAAACATGGCAGAAATCCACATCACCAAGTTTGCAATTTTAAGAGAAATTCTATTTACTATTATACATAATCAATAACACCAATAAAATATAAATAATATATCAATATCGATCTTTTTATAATAATGTTTAACATGTATACAATATTCATATTAAGTGTCTGATCTCACTGAAACTCTTGTAGATGAATGATCCCCAGATCCGCTCTGAATTCCAGTGGAAAGCTGGATCAGAAGATGGTCCACATACTTTTGGTTGTATGGTTGGGTTTTGGGTTAATGATACGTGATACATGATTCCACATGGTTCATTGAGAAGATATAAATATAATCTTCAGAGCACCAGGATGATGTTTTGTGATAAATTACTCATCATGTATTAGACCAAAAAAAAGAGTTTTATCAGACTTGTTTAGTATCAGACACCGATAATGTTACAGCTCACAAAAAATGTAATTAGATTTGATTAGATTAGATTAGAGTAGATAAAGTAGAGTCAGTTAGATTAGATTAGAGTGGATGAGATTAAAGTAGATTTAAGTACATTAGATTAGATAAGATTTAAAATTGATTGGAGTTTATTAGTTAAGATTATATTAGATTAATCAGTTTGATTAGATCAGATTAGATTTTAGTAAATCAGAATAGACTAAATTAAAGTCAACAAAAAAAGATTAGATTAGATTAGACTAGATAAGATTAATTTGGATTAGAATAGATGCAGAATAAAGATGGTAAATTACATGAGTGGATAATAGATTGGATTGGATTAAATTAGAGTAGGTTAAATTAAAATAGATTAAAATGAATTAGTTTTAGATTAGATTAGACTAGATAAAGGAAGGTTGGAGTAGAGTAGAAGAAATAAGAATAAATTGTGTCTGTATCCTGTGTCTTACAGTTTTCTGTAAAAATGATTCTACCTGAAACATCTGTGTGCCTCTGGATTTTCTTTAAGGATCTGAACATACATCTGGATTTGTGTGAAGCTGCTAAAAGTCACTGCTGAAGTGAAACAGACAGAAGCAACACTGAGGTGATTGACTGAATCGTTATTATTGACTCCTAATAAAACTGTGCTGCATGAAGTTCAGGATGATGGGAGGACATGTGGAGGTTCAGGTTCAGGATGAATGTTTGCTGCTCCTGCAGGATATTTTAACTCCAAGCTGCTGATTATAAATTCCACACGTTGCTCATATGCAGATGAGAAAGCTGAATTCTCACAGGAGAAGTTGGCCTCAACAATAAGCATGTGTGCATGGTGCTCCCCGGGTTCTCCATGCAGAGCACATCTGTTCCTATAAGTTATGAATAGACCTCAGAAAATGCGTTTATCTGCCGCAGTAGATGCAGGTGGGTGGTAAGCGCACCCTCTTGTGCGACTTCACAAAGTTTTCCACAATTCATCTGAAAGAGTGACGAGTTCTGTGGGAAGAAAAAGTGACTTTCAGGAAGTAGATTGTTTTCTTTTTTGCTCTTCTCTGGAAATCTAACTCGTGCTGCGTCGCAGTCACGACCCCTAACACTCCACAGAGGCGGCTTTCAGCATGACGTCAGATCTATTTACAGGAGATGGTTCCGGATTATGGAGAATGGATGAGAACTTTTAAAGGTTTCCTCTCGTTGAAGTGAAGAAGAGAATGATTTATCCTCCATGAGTGCTTCTGTTCATCTCCTGTTGAAAAAAACATGAAGATCTCGTGTGTTTTGCTTTAACCTGGATTATTGAAGAAACATTTAGTTACTAATGAGGTTCAGTGACAGCAGGTAAGTGAGATGATTGGGGTATAAATAGTGTATCTTAGAGAGTCTCTCAGAAGGAGATTCACGAATCTGTGAAAGACCAAATTTGTGTGTCTACAAACTGGGGAACAGTTTCAGAATAATGTTCCTCAACATTAAATTGCAAAACAGTTGTGACAGAATATCTGATCATTTACTGAACATAATATCATCAAAAGTTTCAAAGAATCTGCAGAAATCTCTGTGCACAAGAGTGAAAATTAATATTGGATGCTTGTGATCTTTGGGCCCTCAGGGGCCACTGCATTTAAAACAGTCATGATTCTTTAATGGAAATACTGCATTTAAAACAGTCATGATTCTTTAATGGAAATCACTGCATTGGCTCATTAAAACCTCGAGAAATCATTGTCTGTGAACACAGTTTGCATGTCATCCACCAACGCTGGTTAAAATCGCTATCAGGCGAAGAAGAAGTCATGTGTAGCTCATTTATAATGTACTGAGACAAAATGGAAAGTTCTACTGTGGTCAGACAAATAGAAATGTGAATTTCTTTTTCTGTATCAGACTGTATTTTCATCTCCTAAAACTTCATCAACTGGTCTTCTCAGTTCCCAGATGTTTTTAGTGTCATAACTTAGACTTTGGTCTGCTGAATGATTACAGTGTCATAATGGCGTGGGGTTTGTGGTTAAACATTTCAATGATTTCTGCAGTGTGATCTTTCACTATAATGTTCATTTCCCCACTGATAAATATGACCTGGAGGAGGCGCCACATTAATTAAAGATTAATCTCAGCTTTAAAATCAACTGACAAAAAAATCTTCTGATAAAAAACAAGAAGACGTACTTAAGCTTTTTGTTCAATTTACGATTTTGAAAACAAAGATTTGATAATCTGATTTATATATATTTATTTTTAATTTCTACACCTCTACATTATTCTGCTCCATGTTTCTGAACTAAAGCTGTAAATAAATTCCAGTTTCCTGAATAAAATTGAGCTGTCGGTCCTAAAACTCTGCTCTGATACTGAGATCAAGTCAAGTCAAGTGAAGTTAAGTCAAGTAGGCTTTATTGTCATTTCAACCATATGCAGTGAAATTACATTAAGTTGCCCCAGGACCACGTTGCTCCATCAAACAACATACATTCTCAAAAGGAACAGAAAACTTCACATAACTCCAAAACCAACATCAGACAAGAGACAACATAGGAAAAAGAAAAACACAGTAGCACAGAGCAATACAGTACAGTACAGTACAGTGCAGTACAGTACACAACAGTGCAGTACAGTACAGAATAGTACAGAACAGTGCAGAACAGTACAGAGCAGTACAGTGCAGAACAGTGCAGTACAGTACAGAATAGTACAGAACAGTACAGTGCACAGCAGTACAATACAGTACACAGCAGTACAGTACAGAACAGTGCAGTACAGTACGGAACAGTGCAGTGCATTACAGAACCATGCCGTACAGTGTAGTACAGTACAGTACAGAACAGAGCAGTAGAGCGCAGTACAGTCCAGAATAGTACAGTGTAGTACAGTACAGTACAGAGCAGTACAGAACAGTTCAGTAAATAGCAGTACAGTACAGATCAGTACAGTACAGTACAGAGCAGTACAATATAGATCAGAGCAGTACAGAATAGTACAGTACAGAACAGAGCAGTACAGAACAGTACAGTAGAGAACAGTACAGTACATAGCAGTACAGTACAGAACAGAGCAGTACAGTAGAGAACAGTACAGTACAGTAGAGAACAGAGCAGTACAGTACAGAGCAGTACAGTACAGCGCAGTACAGTATAGAACAGTACAGTACAGTACAGTAGAGAACAGAGCAGTACAGTACAGAGCAGTACAGTAGAGAACAGTACAGTACAGTAGAGTACAGTACAGTAGAGAACAGAGCAGTACAGTACAGTACAGAGCAGTACAGTACAGTAGAGAACAGAGCAGTACAATACAGTACAGAGCAGTACAGTACAGAACAGTACAGTAGAGAACAGAGCAGTACAGTACAGAGCAGTACAGTACAGAACAGTACAGTACAGAACAGAGCAGTAGAGCACAGTACAGTCCAGAATAGTACAGTGTAGTACAGTACAGAGCAGTACAGAACAGTTCAGTAAATAGCAGTACAGTACAGATCAGTACAGTACAGAGCAGAGCAGTACAGTACGGAACAGTGCAGTGCATTACAGAACCATGCCGTACAGTGTAGTACAGTACAGAACAGAGCAGCAGAGTGCAGTACAGTCCAGAATAGTACAGTGTAGTACAGTACAGTACAGAGCAGTACAGAACAGTTCAGTAAATAGCAGTACAGTACAGATCAGTACAGAACAGAGCAGAGCAGTACAGAACAGAGCAGTACAGTACAGAGCAGTACAATATAGATCAGAGCAGTACAGAATAGTACAGTACAGAACAGAGCAGTACAGAACAGTACAGTAGAGAACAGTACAGTACAGAGCAGTACAGAGCAGTACAGTACAGAACAGAGCAGTACAGAACAGAGCAGTACAGTAGAGAACAGTACAGTACAGTAGAGAACAGAGCAGTACAGTACAGAGCAGTACAGTATAGAACAGCACAGTACAGTACAGTAGAGAACAGAGCAGTACAGTACAGTACAGAGCAGTACAGAACAGTACAGTACAGTACTTCACCCATATGAGGATGGGTTCCCCTTTGAGTCTTGTTCCTCTCAAGGTTTCTTCCTCATATCATCTAAGGGAGTTTTTCCTTGCCACTGTCGCCACGGCTGCTCATCAGGGACAAACGCACACCATTCACCTTCACTGTTGTTTTCTGTAAAGCTGCTTTGAGACAATGTCTGTTGTGAAAAGCGCTATACAAATAAACTTGACTTGACTTGACTTGAGAGTAGTACAGTAGAGAAAAGTACAGTACAGTAGAGAACAGTACAGTACAGTAGAGAACAGAGCAGTACAGTACAGTACAGAACAGTACAGTAGAGAACAGAGCAGTACAGTACAGTACAGAGCAGTACAGAACAGTACAGTACAGTAGAGAACAGAGCAGATTTTTTTCCTCGATTGTGTCTGTGCATCAGTCCATTCCTTCATGTTGAGGATGGCTTGTGGAAAGAAACTGTTGTAAATGTCCATGATGAAAGGAAGAGAGACCCTGATGATCTTCTCAGCCATCCTCACTATCTGCTGTAGGTTCTTGCAATCTGAGACAGTGCAGTTCCCAACCAAGGCAGTGATGCAGCTGCTCAGGATGCTCTCAATAGTCGCTCTGTAGAAAGTTGAGCGCTTTCTCAACAGATTTATTTTCACATCCCTCTGTCCCTGAGTACAACATTTCAACATTGCAGAAAACAGAGGTGTTTATGTGACTAGTTAAATATTACACTTCTACTGAACTCTGCCCCATTCAGACCATCTGCTCCCACAGGTGTGCATCTGATTTATATAATATATATAAAATAAAGGAGTAACAGGAATAAATATTTTAGTGAAGAAAAAGAAAGACAGTAAATGCTTCAGAAACACAATGCTCTTTATGCAGCTCAGGGACGCTGTAGATCCAGAGTTTATCTGGAGAACACAGGAGAAAGAGGTGTGAAGATAAAGCTGCTAAAGAGAGAGAATAAACTAAAGTGTGTGAAGTTTTAAACACGTTTATCAATACTGAGTTGAATACACAGTTTGCACAACAGCGAAATGTGGACTGAATTGTCAATGTATTTTTTGTGCTGTGACACAAAAGCCTTTGAATAACTCTCTCAATCCTCAATTCATTTCACACACACACACACACACACACACACACACACACACACACACACACACACACACACACACACACACACACACACAGTATTCAATCTGAAATTAAACAAAACCTTACTGCTTCGTCGCTCTCAAACTTGCATTTTTGCACCATTCACTTGTTTATCATCAGATTCTCATATATTCCACACATATTTATACTGTATATACTGCATCATACAGCATTCATACAGGTACATAACTTTATCATGTCATTTGAGCATGGTTTCTGCAGACATCTATGCACAGTATATTGTAAATTACTATAAATACATATATTATTACCTGCTGCACCTTCTGTACTTTATTCCCAATAAATAACAATAAAGTTGAATATAATCTAATCTAATTTAGTCTCGATATAATAATAATAATAATAATAATAGTAGTAATAATAATAATAATAATAATAATAATAATAATAATAATAATAATAATAATAACTTGTTTAATAATAATCAATGGAATATTATTAGACATTATTTAGGCACTAAGGGAATAAAATAGATCTGAACGATTGTGACAAGAGGCCAAATTGTGACATCTAGACATCTGGTTCCGCACTTTTCCTACAGCAGGTATCGTGGGGGTGTGTCTGGTATGCAGTGGTTACGTACTGAAAAAAAAGAAGACCCTGTGAACCGGAGGCATTCAGAGCTAATCGGTGCGTGTGAGCATTGAAATCTTCAGAACTGGACCATGAATCATTGCAAAAAGGTGACCTGGTCTGACGAATTACATTTTCTTTTCCATCATGTTGACAGTTGGGTGCATGGGCATGGCTTACCTGAGGAAGTGATGCTTTATAAAAGAGATGTAAGCCAGCAGAGGCAGTATGATGCTCCTGGTGTTCTTTTGGATGTTACTTTGATGTTATGTACCACCTACCTCGACACTGTTCCAGATCTCCTGGTAACTCAGGTCTCCACTTCAAGGTAACGGTGTTCCCTAAAGGCAGTGTCCTCTTTCAGCAGGATGAAGCTCCAAGCACTGCTACACACTGTTTAAAAACACTTTGAGGAACATTATAAGAACTTAGGCTTCATGGTGTTGCTTAATTTCCAAATTCCTCAGATCTCAATCTGACAGAGAGTCAGTGTGACATGCTGTGGAATAAATCACTGAGCCGAGGCATATAGGAGGTAATTATTGTTGTTGTTGTTTATTATTGAATCAGTATTAATTTGTTGTGCTGAAGACACATTTGTTGTGCTGTAGTGTTGCAGTGGTGTGGTGTCCTGTTGGGGGTTGTGGTGTTGCAGTGGTGTGGTGTTCTGTTTTGTGGTATTGTGGAGTTCTGTTTGTGTGGTGCTGCTCAGTTGTGGTTGTGTAGTAGGTTGTGTAGTGTTTGTGTGGTGTTATTGTAAAGTTGTAGTGTTCTTTATTAAATGTTGTAGTGTTCTTTATTAAATGTTGTAGTGTTATAGTGTTGTAGTTTTGTTGTTAAGTAGCAGTGGTGTAGTATTGTGGTGTTGTAGTGTTGTGATGTAGCAGTGTTGTAGTTTTGCGGTTTTGTTGTGGTGTGGTGGTGTAGTGTTAACCCAGCCATTAGGGGGGCACAAGCCAGTGTACTCTTAGTGCCGGTCCCAAGCCCGGGTAAATGGGGAGGGTTGCGTTAGGAAGGGCATCCAGCGTAAAACATGTGCCAAATCAAATATGCGGATCACAAATGAGAATTTCATACCGGATCGGTCGAGGCCCGGGTTAACAACGACCGCCACAGGTATCGTTAGCCGACAGGGTACTGGTGGAAATTGGGCTACTGTTGGCCGAAGGAGGAGAAGGAGAGGAGGAAGACGTCTACAGAGACGGCAGGAAAAGGAGCAGTGTAGGAGAGTAGAGGTTCGGGTTGGTACTTTAAATGTTGGTACTATGACGGGTAAAGGGAGAGAGATAGCTGATATGATGGAGAGGAGAAAGGTAGATGTGTTGTGTGTTCAGGAGACCAAGTGGAAAGGGAGTAAGACCAGGAACATTGGAGGTGGGTTTAAACTGTTTTATCATGGTGTGGATGGAAAGAGAAATGGTGTAGGGGTGATTCTGAAGGAAGAGTACAGTAAGAGTGTAGTGGAGGTGAAGAGAGTTTCTGATAGGGTGATGAACGTGAAGCTGGAAGATGAAGAAGTGATGATAAATGTCTTCAGTGTTTATGCTCCACAAGTTGGCTGTGAGATGGAGGAGAAGGAAAGATTCTGGAGTGAATTAGATGAAGTGGTAGATGGTGTACCTAGGAAAGAACGATTGGTGATTGGAGCAGACTTTAATGGGCATGTAGGTGAAGGGAACAGAGGTGATGAGGAGGTGATGGTAGGTATGGTTTTAAGGAGAGGAATGTGGAAGGGCAGATGGTGGTAGATTTTGCTAAAAGGATGGAAATGGCAGTGGTGAACACGTATTTTAAGAAGAAGGAGGATCATAGGGTGACGTATAAGAGTGGGGGAAGGTGCACACAGGTGGATTATCTTCTGTGTAGGAGATGCAACCTGAAGGAGATTGGAGACTGTAAGGTGTTGGCGGGGGACAGTGTAGCTAGACAGCATCGGATGGTGGTCTGTAGGATGGTTTTGGAGGCGAAGAAGAAGAGGAGGAAAGTAAGGTTTGAAAGAAGAATAAGATGGTGGAAACTGAAGGAGGAAGAGTGTAGTGTGAGGTTCAGGGAAGAGGTCAGACAGGAGCTCGGTGGTGGTGAAGAGGTGCCGGATGATTGGGAAACTACTGCAGGAGTGATGAGGGAGGCAGCTAGAAAAGTACTTGGTGTGACATCTGGAAATAGAAAGCAAGACAAGGAGACGAGGTGGTGGAATGAGGAAGTGCAGGAGAGCATGAGGAGAAAGAGGTTGGCAAAACAGAAGTGGGATCGACAGAGTGATAAGAAAAGTAGGCAGGAGTACAAGGAGATGCAGCAGCAGGTGAAGAGGGATGTGGCAAAAGCCAAGGAAAAGGCATATGAGGAGCTGTAGGAGAGGTTGGACACTAAGGAAGGAGAAAAGGATTTATACCGATTGGCCAGGCAGAGGGACCGAGCTGCAAGTTAGAGCAATAAAGGATGGAGAGGGAAATGTGTTGACTAGTGAGGAGAGTGTGTTGAGAAGATGGAGGGAGTATTTTGAGCAGCTGATGAATGAGGAAAATCAGAGAGAGAGAAGGTTGGAGGATGTGGAGATGGTGAAGCAGGATGTAGATAGGATTAGTAAGGAGGAAGTGAGAGCAGCGATTAAGAGGATGAAGAGTGGAAGGTCAGTTGGACCAGATGACATACCTGTAGAAGCGTGGAGATGTTTAGGAGAGATGGCAGTGGAGTTTTTAACCAGATTGTTTAACAGGATTCTGGAAGGGGAGAGGATGCCTGAGGAATGGAGAAAAAGTGTGCTGGTACCGATCTTTAAGCATAAGGGAGATGTGCAGACCTGCAGTAACTACAGGGGAATTAAGTTGCTCAGTCACACCATGAAGTTATGGGAAAGAGTAGTGGAAGCCAGGCTGAGAGAAGAGGTGACCATCTGTAAGCAACAGTATGATTTCATGCCGAGGAAGAGCACCACAGATGCCTTATTTGCTTTGAGAATGTTGATGGAGAAGTATAGAGAAGGACAGAAGGAGCTGCATTGTGTATTTGTGGATTTAGAGAAAGCGTACGACAGGGTGCCGAGAGAGGAGTTGTGGTATTGTATGAGGAAGTCAGGTGTGTCAGAGAAGTATGTGAGGGTGGTGCAGGACATGTATGAGGACAGTGTGACGGCAGTGAAGTGTGCAGTAGGTACGACAGACTGGTTCAGGGTGAAGGTTGGACTGCATCAAGGATCGGCCCTGAGCCCTTTCCTGTTTGCAGTGGTGATGGACAGGTTGACGGACGAGGTCAGACAGGAGTCTCCCTCGACTATGATGTTTGCAGATGATATTGTGATTTGTGGTGAGAGTAGTGAGCAGGTGGAGAAGAGCCTGGAGAGGTGGAGATATGCGCTGGAGAGAAGGGGAATGAAAGTCAGTAGGAGTAAGACAGAGTACATGTGTGTGAATGAGAGGGAGGGCAGTGGAGTGATGCGGTTGCAGGGAGAAGAGGTGGAGAAGGTGGAGGAGTTCAGGTACCTGGGGTCAACAGTGCAAAGTAATGGAGAGTGTGTTAGAGAAGTAAAGAAAAGAGTGCAGGCAGGGTGGAGTGGGTGGAGAAGAGTGACAGGAGTGATTTGTGATAGAAGAGTATCTGTGAGAGTGAAAGGGAAAGTATATAGGACTGTGGTGAGACCTGAGATGTTGTATGGATTAGAGACAGTGGCATTGAGTAAAAGACAGGAGGTGGAGCTGGAGGTAGCAGAGCTGAAGATGTTGAGGTTTTCGTTGGGAGTGACGACGATGGACAAGATTAGAAATGAGTTTATTAGAGGGACAGCACATGTAGGATGTTTTGGTGACAAGGTGAGGGAGGCGAGATTAAGATGGTTTGGACATGTGCAGAGAAGGGACATGGATTATATTGGTAGAAAAATGCTGAAGATGGAGCCACCAGGTAGGAGGAAAAGAGGAAGACCAAGGAGGAGGTTCATGGATGTGGTGAGGGAAGACATGCAGGTAGTTGGTGTGAAAGAGGCAGATGTAGAGGACAGGGTGGTATGGAGACGGATGATCCGCTGTGGCGCCCCCTAATGGGAGCAGCCGAAAGAAGAAGAAGAAGAAGAAAGAAGTAGTGGTGTAGTGTTTTGGTGTTTTAATGTTGTCATGTTGTAATATACTTTTGTGGTGTTGTGGTATTTTGTGTTGTGGTTTTGTGGTGTTGTAGTAGGGTTCTTTATTATGTTGTAGTGTTATAGTGTTGTAGTGTGTTGTTGAAGTGTTGTGTTGGTGTGGTGTTATTGCAGAGTTGTAGTGTTCTTTTTGTATGTTGTTGTGTTGTAGCAGTGTTCTCTGATGGTGGTGTGGTGGGTCGTCTCTTATCCCAGAGATCCTCATGTCTGTGTTTCCTTCTGCTTCTCCCTTTTAGTTCTGCTGCCAGAGTGAATCTCACCAGAGTCTCAACTGCACAGTGACTTAACTTTCATACAACAATCAGGAGACTTAATAATCCATATCCTTCTCTTCCTGTCACCCTCTTCTCTCTCTCTCTCTCTCTCTCTCTCTCTCTCTCTCTCTCTCTCTCTCTCTCTCCCTCTCTCTCTCTCTCTCTCCCTCTCTCTCTCTCCCTCTCTCCCTCTCTCTCTCTCTTTCTCTCTCTCTCTCCCTCTCTCTCTCTCTCTCTCCCTCTCTCTCTCTCTCTCCCTCTCTCTCTCTCTCTCTCTCTCTCTCTCTCGCCTCTCTCTCTCTCTCTCTCTCTCTCTCTCTCTCTCTCAGTCGAGTTAAACATGCTCCCGAGGTTCCAGTGACCACTGTTTCTGCTCCTCTCCCCTCCATGGATCTTCACACTTCGTCCAGGTCTGCCTCTGGATAGTGTTCTCTTTGACTGGAGGCGACTCTGTGCAGCTTGGGACGGTTTCTCATCAACACCTTGGCTGGTTCCATGAAATTCCGGAGTAAGAACAGGAGCTTTGAGGATGGATTGGACTGTAGTTAATGTCAACAGTCTGCTACACTGACTCAGGACTACTTTTCGCTTCTGATCTTCATCACTGCACCCCGCAACATCGTATATCTGCTACAAATGGACATTCGGTGGCACCCAGATGAGGTTGAGGTTCTTAAGTCTGGTTCTTGAGTCTTGAGTCTGGTTCCTCTCAAGGTTTCTTCCTTCTGCATCTCAGGGAGTTTTTCCTTCACCACAGTCTCCACCGACTTGTTCATCAGGGACAAACTTGCACTTATAAAGAACATCTTGATGTTTATCACCACAGTATCTGTGTAAAGCTGCTCTGAGACGATGTTCATTATTAAAAGCTCAAAACAAATAAACATGAATTGAACTGTTGTGATGTAGCAGTGTTGTGGTAATGTAACAGTATTGTGGTGTAGCAGTGTTGTAGTGTTGTGGTGTTTTTGTGTTGTGGTGTTGTGATGTAGTGCTGTGTTTTTGAGGTGTTGTGGTGTTGTTTTGATGATGTGGTGTTGCGATGTGTTGTAGTGTTGTGGCTTGTGGTGTGGTGTTGTTGTGTTGTTATGTATTGTGGTGTTATGGGTTGTAATGTAGTGTTGTGTTGTAGTGTTTTTAAGTGATTTTGTTGTCTTGTGGAGTAGTGTTATAGTTTTGTGGTATTGTAGTTTCAAGGTGTTTTAGTGTTGTGATGTGGGGTATTGTAGTGTTGGGTTGTAGCAGTGTTGTAGTGTTGTGGTGGTGTTATTTTTTTGTGTTGTAGTGTTGTGGTGGTGTAGTGTTGATGTGTTGTAGTGTATTGTTGTGGTGTAGTGTTCTTTTTGAATTTTCTAGTGTTAATGTGTTGTTGTCTTGTAGTTTGGTGTTGTGGGGTTGTAGTGTTGTGGTGGTGTGGTGTTATTTTAGAGTTGTAGTGTCTTTTTTGTATGTTGTGGTGTAGCAGTGTTGTTGTGTTGTGATGTAGCAGTGTTGTAGTTTGGTGGTGTTGTGGTGTTGTAGTGTTCCGGTATTGTTTTGGTGTTGTGGTGTGGTGTTGTGATGTCGTTGTGCTATAGTGTTGTGATATGTTGTGACGATATAGTGTTGTGATGTTGTGAAGATGTAGTTTTTTTGATGTTGTGGTGTGGGTTGTGTTGTTATTGTAGTGTTGTAATGATGCAGGTTTGTGATATTGTTGTGTTCTGATGTTGTATTGTTATAGTGTTGTGATGTGGGTTGTGGTGTAGTGTTGTGGTGTTGTGATGTGGTGGTGTTGTGTTGTTGTATTGTAAAGTGGTAGTAAAGTGTAATTTCTTGCAGAAATAATTAAAATGGTGAGAGAAGAAAAACTCCAGTGATCTGGTCACATGACCTTTTCTGTACAACTGAACACTCGTCATTCAACAACATGTAAACCATCTTTCTTTATTAAAGAATTAAGAAACTCCAAGCAGCAGATTCATAAAGAAAATAAGAGTCTCCATCTGGTGTCATGTTACAGACTGCAGTTACACACTTCTTCCTTCCATTTCATCTGTTAATCATCAGTGTAATTCCTCCAGTCGAGTCTGGAATCCGGAGTCTGGAATCCGGAGTCAGGAGTCTGGAATCCGAAATCTGGAATCCGGATTCAGGAGTCTGGAGTCAGGAGTCTGGAGTCAGGAGTCCAGGCAGTAAAAGCGCTGAGCACAAGGCTGTGTCTGTCCCTGCCAGAAGATCAGCGGCGTTTCATGGCGGAACACAGTGTGATGTGAAATCGCTTTGGTTAACGTCAGAAACTACTGGAACGTACACGAGATATTCAGGCTACGACTGTGATTACTGCGTGCAGGAACGTCCTCCAATACATCAAACCAATATCCTCATGTGACTTCTGACTGGGAGAAAGTCAAGTCAAGTCAATAGAGATAACAGCACACACACACACACACACACACACACACACACTCACACACACACACTCACACACACACACACACACACACACACACACACACACACACACACACACACACACACACACACTTATCTACACCTGCTCATATCAGATCCCTGTCATCCATCAGCACCACCTGATTACTGAGATTAAAATGAAGCAGGAGAAACGCAGTAAAATCAAACAGAGTCTCAGGTGGAAAAAAAAGCAAAAACAATTACACAAGGACAGAAAAGACGAGGACAATCAGTGAAATGACACCATTCATATTCCTGGAGAAAATCTCATTGTGATGTAACGTCACTGGTTTTCATGACAAAAACTGACAAAAAAAAAGCCACACAATCTTCCTCATAAAAATACTTCATAATGACGGCATCGTTTTTCTCTCATCAGAAAAAAAGCAAAGAAAAGAAAAGTTGGATCACAGCATGTTTTATACCTTTTATATTTTAGATTTGTCTTTACAGAGTTTGTGATTAATAAAACCGTTTCATTTCTTTACTCTGAAGGAAAATATCTCTGTATGTATGTATGTTACATATATCATCACACAAATATGAAAAATAAACAGTTTCACTATTTTCACACCTTTGCATTGATCGAACAGGAATACACTGTCATTCAGATCCACCAACAATCCAGACATGTTTCTCAGTGTTCTTCTTCAGGAAACCTGTACTGAAAGTGTTCCAGCTTCACTACACCTCATTCTACAGCTCCATGCTAATGCTAACGCTAACGTTCACACTGTCGATCATCGAACATGTTAAAGAGCAGAAAGGAAAACAGCCGAACATCCAAACGGAGACGATGCTCTTGGAGACTTAAGAATGACAGAATAAAAAAAAAAAAAACATTAAAAAGGGTTGGAATGATTGATTCATCTTCATCATGATTCATAACGAAGTGAACTGTGTGATAATCTAGTAACAAACTGCGGAGAGACATCTTTTTTATTTCGGCACTTAGAAAACAATCACAATGAATTTGCGTCTTTATCCATAGAACAAAATTTACAAAGCCATTTAAACAGTCCGTTTTTAAAGTCTGTTTTATAATTTGTTGTTGTTGTTTTTTTTGTTGTTTTGTTTTCATTTTTGTAACTCAACTCCAAAAATTGAGAATATTCAAAATACACTTTAACTCACTTCGCTCTTTTTTTTATTTACAAATATTTACAAGAAATTATCTTTTTGTTGTTGTTTTTTTGTATCTATATTAAAAATCAACCTCCACGTGTGTTTTTTTTCCCTTTGTTCTTTTTATACATTACAACCCTAATGTGTACTGCCACACCCTGCCTCCTCCCACACGAGAAAGCTGCCCCCTTGTGGCCTCAGATGGACGTGCTGTGGGTGGGGTCAATGGCTTCGGTGATGGGTCCTCCTGGCACCGATTGGTAGGGCATTGGCATGGGCGTCTTGCCGGGGCTCTGCCGGAAGAGACCCCCGTTGGGAGCCCTGTGTTTGCAGTGGATGGAGGAGGGCATGGTGGAGCTGCCCAGGGGCAGGGGGAGCGCAGTGCCAGGCCCTGGTGCCAGTGTCCTGCCCACTCCATGGGCCTGCTCTGGCAGAAAGGTGCTCACGGATAGAGCCGTGCCCACGAAATCCCGGCCAGCTTCCCGTGCCGCTTGCTGCATGCCACCGATGTCCAGGGCAGAGATCTCGATAGATGGCCCGGGGATCTGCTTGTGCGCCATGTCCTCGTCTATGAGACTGTTCATGCGCCGATGCACCTGCTCCAGGTTCACCTCCTTGTCCTGGAGAGGGTGAGAGAAGGAAAAGAGAAGGGGAGGGAGGGAGGGAGTTTTTCTGAGAACTCGGAAGCTCCACGCAAATTCGTTTTCTCTTGCTTTCTCTTTCTGCTTTGTTTTTCTCGTCGGTCAAAGTTCCACAATTAAAGGCAGAGTCGGATTTGCCTTTTTTACGGCATCAAATTGAGGGAGAAGTATAGAATGTGCACTTTGAAATCAAATTTGGCCCGTGGACAGGAAAATGTGTGCTAAGCGAAACCAGGATTGGGGATCAGTAAAAATGTAAAAAAAAAACACTGAAGCATGAAGATAAACTTAAACTGGAGTCGGGGGATCTGTTTTTCATAAACTCGTAGCAATAAATGCTCAGAAAAGCAGCTGTATTTTATTCTGATTAGACTCGAGTTGGATCCAGTTTTCCCAAAGATGATTTCCTGAGAGCTTTTTTATGCCTCAGCACTGAACTCTCCGCTTGTTAATGTATCATAGTGATAAATGAGTAAAGACTGTGATATTAGAGTGACTTTTTCCCTACAATCTCTGTACATAAAGACATTCATCTGCTGTCCTGTTTATTTATTCTCTTTATCTTTTTAAGGCCATGACACTGAATTCGCTTTCACATTTCATGTGTACGATTTTATAACACAATCACTTCTAACATCTTGTTGAAAAGCACTACACAAAAGCTCCACAATCACAGCCTCTGTCATTGTTACTCTACATCTGCTGGAGCTCTGGAGCTCTGTACTGCATCGTGTGTAACCTTGTCTCATCAAAATCCTGAGAACATCCTGAGAACAGATCACCTTCCATCTTCATCTACTGTAGAAACAAACCCAAGCGTTTCACTGGGACACGAACCGAGACGTCTCAGTTTAGGGTCGATCAGTTATTTCTACTTAAATCATTTCAGTACGAGCATCCTTACAGTAATTACACACACACACACACACACACACACACACACACACACACACACACACACACACACACAGTAATTTGTTTATTTTGAATGGAACCTTGGTGTGATCTACTTTAGTCTGCTTTTTATTAGGTGAGAACACACTTTAATCACACTGCTCTCACAATCGTCTCAATCTTGTCTCAGAAATGAGAAATGATGTTAATCCACTTCCAATTCATCTCTACTGAGTGAGTGATTTGACTCTGAATTGACTCACTGTAATGTGTTTGTTTTGGGATCAAGCAGAACTGAGCTTAAGCCCGGAGCTGCAACGCTGCAGGGAAAAGAGACGTTTAACAGAACCTTCTGGATTCAACATGCACTTAATGGAGCATGGAGGTGATTCTGCAGATCGGCTCGGTGTGGCTTTGATTCTCACTTGGTATTGATAATCGCTGTATATTTCTGAGCTCATCTCAGAGGTAGGAGTTTTATGAGGAGATTTTAAACACACCACACACAACGTTCTTCTGTTTTTTCTGTGTGTTTATTTTTGTGCATTAAAACAAAACAGCAGCAAATGAATCAAAGCTCTGATTCAGACTAATAGTAAATCCTGTCTAACTTTCTAATCCTCGTCTCTGGCCTTGGTTTCAGCTCTGTTCATTGCCTGTTTCCTGAACTTTCAGGTTCACCACACATCCTGATACACCAGTCCTGCATCTCCATCATTCTCTCTACCTGCTCAGTGGAATTTATCTCTCAGATCCTGATCCAGATTCAGACTCACACTCCGTCCCTGATCTCCATTCCCATGCTCCACTGCCAGCTCCTGGTGCAAACCCCTGACCTGATTCTTTCTCCATCCGGTGATCTGTTTGTGACATTAAAAGCCTCACCAATCCCTAGTAGGAATCATCTCACCACTCAGTAGTTCACAGATCACATGAGTATGTGTAAAGAGAGGGTTTGATAGTAACCACCATGTGGGGGAGGAGGAGGCTGTAGATAACTGATGTTAGTTCTAAACATGTGTAATGTTGGAGATTATAGTTTATAACAATATGAGCCAACATTACAAATGGGAGATTAGAGGAGGTAATACTGTCTGATTACAGGATAAGCCTTCACCTAGATACACACACACACACACACGCACACACACACACACACACACACACACACACACACACACACACACACAGAGAGAGAAATGGATCTCTGTCTTTAACATTTTCGTAGTTTGAAGAATAAATGAGTGTTGATTGTTGAAGTAGGATGTAAATATACTTTATAATGTGTCTTATATTAAAACACGCAGACATGCAGAAATATTCAACCGCTGAACCTTTTCATATTTGCAATGAGGCAACCTGGAACTGAAATACTGACATGGGGAAATCAGATTGTTGCTGTGGTGTACAACACTAAATCTGGCAGAAACCCAACAGCCTGAGAACACCAGCTACATTGTGAAGCATGGCGGTGGTAGCATCAAGCTGTGTGAGTGCTTTTCATCAGAAGGGACTAGAAATATTTTTGTGGTTGAGGGTGAAACGGATAAAGACATTTAAGGGACATTCCTGAAAATAACTCATTAGATTCAAGAGTGGAGGTTCACTGATCTTAAGCAAAAATTTAAACGTGAACGTGTCACAACAGAACAGATCAGACCTCGATAATGAAGCGCTCATTCCAAGACATCAGGAAGAGTTTGATCTCAGCTCTAACTGTGGGTATGATGGATATATGAGTGCGGACCCATGACTCAGTCCAACCATGAAGTCTGTTTCGGCTCCAGGTTCCAACTTTATAAAATGTAAAAAGGGGGTGAATATTTATGCACAGTTCTGTATACCATTACTGAAATATTTGAACTCAATAGAAACTCTATACTGTAATGTTTTGTGTAGGTGATATTGGTATGTAAGAAATTATAAAGTAATAACTAATAAACTCATCCGTCTATTTTTGACCCTAATGATCATTTTTGTCTTTCAGTTCACGTTTCTTTAGCAGAGGAGCAGATTGAAAGAATTAGTATAATGACAATTCTTTAATATTCGAATGAACCCCTGTTTTTGTTGTTGTTTTTTCTCCCTTGCCCCGCCCCTCACACTCGACCCAATCGGACAGCACGAGTTCTATTCTGACCTGTATCAATAGCCTCTGTTTCATCCCAGTCTCTCTCTCTGTCTGTCCAAATGTCCTTCCTCCCCTCCGATGAAGCAGTAGCAATATCATTATATCTCAATGGATCTGAAACCCTTCTCACTCTGTAATCCTTAGTAACCTGCACAAGATCATAAACATATCAAAAAGAATAACAAAAAAAAAAAAAAACGTAAAGAGAAATTTCAACTCTCCACATTGACAGTTTAAAGCACTGGGGATGACGGACTACACGTCTGATGGCTTCACTGGGTTCTGACCCATGCAACATCCTTTATAACCACACTTTAGTTTATGGATCCATGTCAAGCCTTTTCATCGTCTACATGCGCTTTTACAGTAACGCACACGCTGGTCTCACGTCAGAAAAAAGGGGTTTTGGTCGATTTAATGGATGAAGTGAATATGAATTGTTAATAATGAAACATGACATTTATTTGTAAAAAATAATTATATTAAAAAATGAGAGACAACTAATTTCCTAATTGCTGATATTTTTAGGGACAATAATTTAGAAGATTTCTCGGTGAAGGAGAGTAAAAATACGTCACTACTTTCTATACTGAAGATTTAAAAAAAAGCACAAAGATTTTCTGTCTATAAATAAATGTCAATAAATCAGCACTACAGCTCCTGTATAATGAGGCAATAGTGCTGTGATAAAAATACAAATAAATGCCACAGTGCCTGGTGTGAAAGGGGGAATGTGGACGTGGCAAGAAACTAAATGATGTCTTGGCGCGTTTTTTTATTTTTGGAAGATGGAAAAGAACCAATTTTGATTTCAGCAGAGCACACCTATAACTGCGTGTACTGGAGTTCTACTAAGTCTGGGCTCGCATCTGCGGCCGGATCCGTAAAGTAGAGTGTGGCAGTATCGTCAGCCCTCCCGGCCCTGTGCTCGGTCACCTCTTTGGGCTGCTCTCGGCGGCAGTGGCTGCTGCTGCTGGTCCAGAACGTCTCCAGGGCAGCCACTAGGCAGGCGAGCACGAGCCCCGCGGCCAGCACGCAGAAAACCCCGGCGAAGCTGTGCAGTTTGAGGGAACGTCCATCGGCCGGAGCCCCCCGCTGACTCCCCGGGTCACAGCGACCTGAACGAGGCCACCACTTCTGCTTCAAAACATCCAGGTCCCCCTTCTCCTGCAGCTCCAGGATCCTAAAGAGAAACAGCGGGAGAACATCACAAAACGTATTGTTTATAAGAGCAGGTGATCAGTGAGTTTCAGGAAATGACACTTTATACTGAAGACTTAAAGAAAACCCAATCAGACTGCATCTTTAGTAGCTTTCGCATTTTTCAGTAGCTTTTGTTCAGCCTGACTTATTTCAGGTGTTGTTTAAAGAATGCAACTGTATTCCAAATGTAACTTCTAACAGCACATCAATATTTGTGAAAGGAAAGTTTCTGTATTCAGACTTGATGTGTAACTTGATTTTATGAGAGGCCCATTCAGATTATTAAGTCTTGGAGGTTGGCAGGTTTTTTTGGTGTAGTGCACTTCTGGCAGTGTGTCAGCACACCATCTCCTCAGACGTGTGTTTAAGTCTGAGAAAAAAAAGAAATAGTCGGTTGAAAACCCAACCCAATAAAGCAGATTGCATTTTCTGCTCCGAATCGCAATCTGACATGACACAAAGGGAAGATTCAATAAAACTCTTGGCCTTGTCTCCGATGTGGTCGCGTCCGATCTCCTGCACGCAGAGAAGCTTAACAAGAACAAAAGTATCTTTGTGGCCTCTTCAAAACATTGAACAATTATTATCTGATAATGTCCAATTTATTTATTGCAATTGATTCATGGTCTATAGTTTGATTCTATGTACATTGTGTTTTATTCAGCTCTCACCACATCCTTCCATTCACTGCAAATATCTGGAGCACAGAGACTGTGAGTATTAATATTATATATACGTATATATACAGTACATCAGAGAAAGTTTATTAAAGTGTAGTATGGACATGGGACAGACACAGTGGAGACACAATACAGACACAGTGGAGACACAATATAGACACAGTGGAGACACAATATAGACACAGTGGAGACACAATACAGACACAGTGGAGACACAATATAGACACAGTGGAGACACAATATAGACACAGTGGAGACACAATACAGACACAGTGGAGACACAATATAGACACAGTGGAGACACAATGCAGACACAGTGTAGACACAATGGAGACACAATGGAGACACAATGCAGACACAGTGTAGACACAATGGAGACACAGTGGAGACACAGTGGAGACACAATGCAGACACAGTGGAGACACAATGCAGACACAATACAGACACAGTGGAGACACAATGCAGACACAGTGGAGACACAGTGGAGACACAATGCAGACACAATACAGACACAGTGGAGACACAATGCAGACACAGTGGAGACACAATGCAGACACAATGCAGACAGTGGAGACACAATACAGACACAGTGGAGACACAATGCAGACACAGTGGAGACACAATATAGACACAGTGGAGACACAATGCAGACAGTGGAGACACAATACAGACACAGTGGAGACACAATGCAGACACAGTGAAGACACAATATAGACACAGTGGAGACACAATGCAGACACAGTGGAGACACAATGCAGACACAGTGTAGACGCAATGCAGACACAGTGGAGACACAATACAGACACAGTGGAGACACAATGCAGACACAGTGGAGACACAATGCAGACACAGTGGAGACACAATGCAGACACAGTGGAGACGCAATGCAGACACAGTGGAGACGCTATACAGACACAGTGGAGACACAATACAGACACAGTGGAGACACAATACAGACACAGTGGAGACACAATGCAGACACAGTGGAGACACAATACAGACACAGTGGAGACACAATACAGACACAGTGGAGACACAATGCAGACACAGTGGAGACACAATGCAGACACAATGGAGACAATACAGACATAGTGGAGACACAATGCAGACACAGTGGAGACACAATACAGACACAGTGGAGACACAATGCAGACACAGTGGAGACACAATGGAGACACAATTCAGGTTTGAAGTGTGTAAAAGTTAAAGTTGCTTCACTGAGCTTTTAATTTCTTTTCAGCGCTTCATCACTTCACATTTAAACACAAACAAACACAGCAAAAATAAAGAGGACAGAGAAACCACACACACACACACACACACACACACACACACACACACACACACACACACACACACACACAGACAGTCAAGGAGCTGAGCTATGAAAATGACTAAATAACACATCTCTATAAATTCTACTAACAGAGAAATATGAAAGTGAAAATAATCGAGATGTTTAATGAGAAAACACCGAGACATCTTGATCAGCTGCTGCGTGGGAAAAAGCCGAGCAAAATCCTTCCAGGAAAAGAAACATGACGAACACATCTGAAAGAACTGCAGATAAATGGGAGCACGGTGGGATTGGAGGATGATGGGATAGAAAAAGGAAAAAAGTAAGATGAATCCCTCTCTCTACAGAAGATGACACGCTGGTTCATGGGCCTATTATCCTGCTGCTCTCCGCCGTCCCTCAGGGTGGGAGCCTGAAGCTGCAATCACTTAGGGATTCAGATTCCACTGACACTACACATTTTCATGAAATATCTAAATATCTGAGACGAGGAGGAGGAGCGGAATCAGCGAAGTGTTTCTGAGTGATTATGGACAATCAATCCAAATGATGACATAAAACTAAAGAGAAGTTGAAAGTGGGGGTGAAAAAAATAAAATAAATAAATCTCTTTGTATCATCTTTTAAAAAGATTTCAAATAAAATGCATTTATTTTTATTACAATAAATGGATGTTAAGTCTCAATGTGCATGTTAAATATAACAATGATCTCAACTCCATCAGAGAAAATGAATCAACAGCTTCTGACCAATCAGAGTCAGGACTGAAGAGCACTGTGGTGCACATGACAGAGACGTGGTTGTGTAGTAGAGAGATCACCTTCCTGATACACAGGTGTGTGAAAGTCATTAGTTTAGCAAGTAATTATTCATCTTTGCTCCTGCTGCTGCTCACAGTGACAGAAAAGGATCAATATTATATTACGATACGATATTCCAGTGATATTTTATACTGTAGTAATAATTAGTTAAGAATTTAGGAGAGTAAAATTGGCATGTTATGAAGTTAAGCTCTTTTTAATACTTCACCCTCCTGTAAGGACCTGAGAGCATTACATAAGCATCTAACGAACAGTAATCACTGGCAGTGTGTGTTGCAAGCTGTTGAGTCATGCTCAGAGATTCCTGATAGATCAATATGAAATTGTGTGAAGGCAGTTGAGAGACAAAAACAGCTCTCCTGGCTTCCCAAATGCACAAGAAATATGATTACGCCGTTCTAATTGGCTTCCAAGCAATTATGTGGAGATTTGTACAATCTGCCTGCATCTGTTACTCTCACAAACAGATCAATTTATAAGGAGAAAAAACTCAGAGCTACAATACTGCAAGTAAAGAATCAAAGCTCATCGCTTCACCCAAAGATGCAGTCGTTTATTTCAGAATCGCGCGTCGCTGTCGTTTCCTCCCAGTTTCGGCACTTGACATTTACCAAAGCACTTGTTTCTGATTTCAGGTTTCACCCAAGGCCATTTTCTATCTATCATTATTTCATCTTCCGTCTTTACCCCCATTACTAAGGCAGAACAATTCCCTTTATATCACACCTCATCATCTACTGTAGTGGAGAACAGACAAGAATTACAGGTACATTATGGAGAGGAAGAGAGGGAGAGAGGGAGAGAGAGGACAGAGGGAGATTGAGAAGGATCTTTACTTTTGGGAGAAGAGGTCTCTGTAAGGGCTGCCGTGTTGCAGAGCGATGCCATAACCCTTACTGCTCATGCTGTTTCCCGAGACGGTGACGGTGCAGTCGTCGTCCGTCAGCGCGGCGTATTCCACCACTGCCATGTCCCAGAGGAACGCATAAGGACCTTTTTTTGCCTTGAAGGGAAAAATGAAAACGCATATAAATGCAATGCTAATGTGCTCTACAGGCTTCTAAATAGTTTTTCATGGTGTAACAATAATCCTCCTGTGAAAGTTACATGAAAGAAAGCTCATGTAGAAACCTTCATCTGCACTAAGCGGTTTTGCAGAAAGTGTCAGCACATTCTCCACAGCCACGAGACGCTAAAGTCACAGTAATTACAGAAAAGCAGTGCAGCCATGGAGACTGAGCTCAGCTTTTACCTCCACATGGCTTAAAACACTGCTGGTCAGGGCTCCAAACTGATCCTACAGTATCTCCTTTAAGAATAAAATAATACCATTAAACCGTCTCACAGATGAAGCAGTGTGCAGGCCTCCAGCGCTGCGGCTCATTAACCATGTAAAAGAAAGTGACAGTTTTTTGTGCTTTTTTCCAACATCATCATTAATTCCTTTTGTTTTCACGTGTACACGTGCTTGAATAATGAGAACAGTGCGCTATCTTTAAACCCAAAACAGCTGCAGCTATGAGACAAAAACAAAACAGTTGTGTGCAGAATGAGAAGGTGGACAGGAAGCTGGTGTTATCAATGCTCTCGTTCTCCACAAAGCAGCCCTGACGCAGATCCTGAAAAACCATAACGTTCACAACACCGCCATTCATTCAAACACTCAAACGTCTCATCACAGTCCTGAGAGCGAGAGTGGGACCACGCCGTTCATCAGAACACATCACTGTTCCTGTGTGTGGAGATCACGCACCAAAATCTGCTTTACTTCCAACTCACATCAGAATTTAGAGATAAAACACCACATCATATTTAATCTATTTCTGTTGTCACTTCTGTTACAGCAGCTGTAAACACTCATCCCACCTCAAGTCTCTCTTTATTCTCTCTCTTCTGGACAAAAAAATGCAAAAATACAAAGAAGTGTAACCCCTTTATCCTGAGGATGTGAGAAAACCTTTAGACCTCTGACTGTTACAAAACGCTCAGACTGGAGACTCCATCCATAAATATGAACAAATATATAAATATAAAAAATATAAAGTCTCTTCTCATAACATTACCAATTACACACGTTTTTTTTTTATCTTTTATCTGCTGTGTTCCTGTGAAGGAGCTGTTACTATGGAAATAAAAAACTGCACAGTGCATGAAAACTATAGAAAATGAATCAACACCTTCTGACCAATCAGAATCCAGGATCCATCAGTGTTCTGCAGTTCTGTATAAAGATATAACATTTATAAAATGTGATTCTTTACCCTGCGGATTCCCTCTGATGGACTAGACACTGAGAATTCCTGCCCATTGTTTTTGCTGATGGTCCTCCACAACTCAGCGTAAGTGCTGTCCTGCTCCAGCGGGTTTGTGCCCTTCGCCCTGAAGTAGTCGTACACCGCCGAGTCCCGAACCGTACCGTAATCCAAATCCACTTGTCTCGCCAGGTCCTGAAACGTCCTGTACGAGAGAGAGAGAGAGAGTGAACACAATAACAAAACTAGAAGTCACTAAACCATATTTGATGGTGTATAAACCTGATTACTGTGGGAACATGATGAGAAGAATTCAACCTTTTTGCCAGGAATAGTGTATACCGTCTACCTGCTGTAAAACATCTGCTGCAAAATACCTGCTGTAAATACCTGCTTTAAAACATCTGCATCAAAATACCTGCTGCAAAATACCTGCTGTAAAATATCTGCTGAAAAATACCTGCTGAAAAACAACTGCTGCAAATACCTGCTGTAAAACATCTGTAAAATACCCGCTGTAAAACATCTGCTGCAAAATACCTGCTGCAAAATACCTGCTGTAAAATACCTGCTGTAAAACACCTGCTGTAAAATACCTGCTGAAAAAGAATCTGCTGTAAAACACCTGCTGTAAAATACCTGCTGGAAAACACATGCTGTAAAATAACTGCTGAAAATACCTGCTGTAAAACATCTTCTGTAAAATACCTGCTGTAAAACATCTGCTGTAAAACACCTGCTGTAAAACACCTGCTGTAAAACACCTGCTGTAAAATACCTGCTGTAAAACATCTGCTGTAAAACACCTGCTGTAAAACACCTGCTGTAAAACACCTGCTGTAAAATACCTGCTGTAAAACATCTGCTGTAAAATACCTGCTGAAAATACCTGCTGTAAAACATCTGCTCTAAAATACCTGCTGCAAAATACCTGCTGCAAATACCTGCTGTAAAACATCTGTAAAATACCCGCTGTAAAACATCTGCTGCAAAATACCTGCTGCAAAATACCTGCTGTAAAACACCTGCTGTAAAATACCTGCTGAAAAAGAATCTGCTGTAAAACACCTGCTGTAAAATACCTGCTGTAAAACACCTGCTGTAAAATACCTGCTGAAAAAGAATCTGCTGTAAAACACCTGCTGTAAAATACCTGCTGGAAAACACCTGCTGTAAAATACATGCTGTAAAATAACTGCTGAAAATACCTGCTGTAAAACATCTTCTGTAAAATACCTGCTGTAAAACATCTGCTGTAAAACACCTGCTGTAAAACACCTGCTGTAAAACACCTGCTGTAAAATACCTGCTGTAAAACATCTGCTGTAAAACACCTGCTGTAAAACACCTGCTGTAAAACACCTGCTGTAAAATACCTGCTGTAAAACATCTGCTGTAAAATACCTGCTGAAAATACCTGCTGTAAAACATCTGCTCTAAAATACCTGCTGCAAAATACCTGCTGCAAATACCTGCTGAAAATACATGCTGTAAAACATCTTCTGTAAAATACCTGCTGTAAAACATCTTCTGTAAAATACCTGCTGTAAAACACCTGCTGTAAAATACCTGCTGTAAAATAACTGCTGAAAATACCTGCTGTAAAACATCTTCTGTAAAATACCTGCTGTAAAATACCTGCAGTAAAATACCTGCTGCAAATACCTGCTGCAAATACCTGCTGCAAAACATCTGCTGTAAAACACCTGCTGTAAAATACCTGCTGTAAAACACCTGCTGTAAAGTTCATACTGTAGATGTAAAATAGTAGATGGTAGATATTTTGTAAAGTAGCTGAGTGTTCTGAGTTTTGAATCAGTGAATCAGGATAAACGTGGTTGCTTCTGCCTGAAGGTAAATCCTTGACTGAGCTTGAAACACCACATACATTCACCCAAATCAATCAGGAACAGAATTTAATATCTGCTTTAGTTTTTATGTTGAACATCTGTGTTGAGGTGTAAAAAAAAAGGCAGGAACAAAGATATAAATGTACTGAAAATTTTTCTGCATGAATGAGTCCTGTATCATCTACAAGTCTTCTTTACAAGAGGTTCTGTGCTCTTCATCTCTGTGAAGTTCATCTTTTTATACCTAAAGCTCATGTTATTCTTTGTATTTAATGTTTGTACTTGTCTTTCTGAAGATCTGTGATTCTTTCGTGTTGTGTTATGTAGCTCCGTGTTGTGTTATGTAGCTCCGTGTTGTGTTATGTAGCTCCGTGTTGTGTTATGTGGCTCCGTGTTCTGTTATGTGGCTCCGTGTTGTGGTATGTAGCTTTGTGTTATGTAGCTCCGTGTTGTGTTATGTAGCTCCGTGTTGTGTTATGTAGCTCCGTGTTGTGGTATGTAGCTTCGTGTTGTGTTCTGTAGCTCTGTGTTGTGGTATGTAGCTTCGTGTTATGTAGCTCCGTGTTGTGTTATGTAGCTCTGTGTTGTGTTATGTGGCTCCGTGTTGTGTTATGTGGCTCCGTGTTATGTAGCTTCGTGTTGTGTTATGTAGCTTCGTGTTGTGTTATGTGGCTTCGTGTTGTGTTATGTGGCTCCGTGTTGTGTTATGTGGCTCCGTGTTGTGTTATGTGGCTCCGTGTTGTGTTTTGTGGCTCCGTGTTGTGTTATGTGGCTCCGTGTTGTGTTTTGTGGCTCCGTGTTGTGTTATGTGGCTCCGTGTTGTGTTATGTGGCTCCGTGTTGTGTTATGTGGCTCCGTGTTGTGTTATGTGGCTCCGTGTTGTGTTTTGTGGCTCCGTGTTGTGTTATGTGGCTCCGTGTTGTGTTTTGTGGCTCCGTGTTGTGTTATGTGGCTCCGTGTTGTGTTTTGTGGCTCCGTGTTGTGGCTCCGTGTTGTGTTTTGTGGCTCCGTGTTGTGTTATGTGGCTCCGTGTTGTGTTATGTGGCTCCGTGTTGTGTTATGTGGCTCCGTGTTGTGTTTTGTGGCTCCGTGTTGTGTTATGTAGCTCCGTGTTGTGTTATGTATCTCCGTGTTGTGTTTTGTGGCTCCGTGTTGTGTTTTGTGGCTCCGTGTTGTGTTATGTGGCTCCGTGTTGTGTTATGTGGCTCCGTGTTGTGTTATGTGGCTCCGTGTTGTGTTATGTGGCTCCGTGTTGTGTTATGTGGCTCCGTGTTGTGTTTTGTGGCTCCGTGTTGTGTTATGTGGCTCCGTGTTGTGTTTTGTGGCTCCGTGTTGTGTTTTGTGGCTCCGTGTTGTGTTATGTGGCTCCGTGTTGTGTTTTGTGGCTCCGTGTTGTGTTTTGTGGCTCCGTGTTGTGTTTTGTGGCTCCGTGTTGTGTTATGTGGCTCCGTGTTGTGTTTTGTGGCTCCGTGTTGTGGCTCCGTGTTGTGTTTTGTGGCTCCGTGTTGTGTTATGTGGCTCCGTGTTGTGTTATGTAGCTCCGTGTTGTGTTATGTAGCTCCGTGTTGTGTTTTGTGGCTCCGTGTTGTGTTATGTAGCTCCGTGTTGTGTTATGTATCTCCGTGTTGTGTTTTGTGGCTCCGTGTTGTGTTTTGTGGCTCCGTGTTGTGTTATGTGGCTCCGTGTTGTGTTATGTGGCTCCGTGTTGTGTTATGTGGCTCCGTGTTGTGTTATGTGGCTCCGTGTTATGTAGCTCCGTGTTGTGTTATGTAGCTCCGTGTTGTGTTATGTAGCTCCGTGTTGTGTTTTGTGGCTCCGTGTTGTGTTATGTAGCTCCGTGTTGTGTTATGTATCTCCGTGTTGTGTTTTGTGGCTCCGTGTTGTGTTTTGTGGCTCCGTGTTGTGTTATGTAGCTCCGTGTTGTGTTATGTGGCTCCGTGTTGTGTTATGTGGCTCCGTGTTGTGTTATGTAGCTCCGTGTTGTGTTTTGTGGCTCCGTGTTGTGTTATGTGGCTCCGTGTTGTGTTATGTGGCTCCGTGTTATGTAGCTCCGTGTTGTGTTATGTAGCTCCGTGTTGTGTTATGTAGCTCCGTGTTGTGTTATGTGGCTCCGTGTTGTGTTATGTGGCTCCGTGTTGTGTTATGTGGCTCCGTGTTATGTAGCTCCGTGTTGTGTTATGTAGCTCCGTGTTGTGTTATGTAGCTCCGTGTTGTGTTTTGTGGCTCCGTGTTGTGTTATGTAGCTCCATGTTGTGTTATGTATCTCCGTGTTGTGTTTTGTGGCTCCGTGTTGTGTTTTGTGGCTCCGTGTTGTGTTATGTAGCTCCGTGTTGTGTTATGTGGCTCCGTGTTGTGTTATGTGGCTCCGTGTTGTGTTATGTAGCTCCGTGTTGTGTTTTGTGGCTCCGTGTTGTGTTATGTGGCTCCGTGTTGTGTTATGTGGCTCCGTGTTATGTAGCTCCGTGTTGTGTTATGTAGCTCCGTGTTGTGTTTTGTGGCTCCGTGTTGTGTTATGTGGCTCCGTGTTGTGTTTTGTGGCTCCGTGTTGTGTTATGTGGCTCCGTGTTGTGTTATGTGGCTCCGTGTTGTGTTATGTGGCTCCGTGTTGTGTTATGTGGCTCCGTGTTGTGTTTTGTGGCTCCGTGTTGTGTTATGTGGCTCCGTGTTGTGTTTTGTGGCTCCGTGTTGTGTTATGTGGCTCCGTGTTGTGTTTTGTGGCTCCGTGTTGTGGCTCCGTGTTGTGTTTTGTGGCTCCGTGTTGTGTTATGTGGCTCCGTGTTGTGTTATGTGGCTCCGTGTTGTGTTATGTGGCTCCGTGTTGTGTTTTGTGGCTCCGTGTTGTGTTATGTAGCTCCGTGTTGTGTTATGTATCTCCGTGTTGTGTTTTGTGGCTCCGTGTTGTGTTTTGTGGCTCCGTGTTGTGTTATGTGGCTCCGTGTTGTGTTATGTGGCTCCGTGTTGTGTTATGTGGCTCCGTGTTGTGTTATGTGGCTCCGTGTTGTGTTATGTGGCTCCGTGTTGTGTTATGTGGCTCCGTGTTGTGTTTTGTGGCTCCGTGTTGTGTTATGTGGCTCCGTGTTGTGTTTTGTGGCTCCGTGTTGTGTTTTGTGGCTCCGTGTTGTGTTATGTGGCTCCGTGTTGTGTTTTGTGGCTCCGTGTTGTGTTTTGTGGCTCCGTGTTGTGTTTTGTGGCTCCGTGTTGTGTTATGTGGCTCCGTGTTGTGTTTTGTGGCTCCGTGTTGTGGCTCCGTGTTGTGTTTTGTGGCTCCGTGTTGTGTTATGTGGCTCCGTGTTGTGTTATGTAGCTCCGTGTTGTGTTATGTAGCTCCGTGTTGTGTTTTGTGGCTCCGTGTTGTGTTATGTAGCTCCGTGTTGTGTTATGTATCTCCGTGTTGTGTTTTGTGGCTCCGTGTTGTGTTTTGTGGCTCCGTGTTGTGTTATGTGGCTCCGTGTTGTGTTATGTGGCTCCGTGTTGTGTTATGTGGCTCCGTGTTGTGTTATGTGGCTCCGTGTTATGTAGCTCCGTGTTGTGTTATGTAGCTCCGTGTTGTGTTATGTAGCTCCGTGTTGTGTTTTGTGGCTCCGTG
>NW_028148992.1:0-27500 GCF_946808225.1 Silurus aristotelis
TTGATTTTAAAAACAGTTGTGCAACGTTTCGGTATTTATTACACCTTCAGGCATGACCTGCCATTTTTCTGAAAAGAAAAAAAAAAAAAAGAAATAAGAAAATAAAAAATCTTTTTACAAATCAGATAATTTTAAATGAAATCAATTCAAAAGACAATGAGAAGTCAATGAATATGTCAAAAATAAGTGTGGGTTGATAAGCTCAATAGTAAGTGAAGTTGTGCTGCATAGATCAGTCTGGCAAATGGGTGTCTGCATGCAGCTGCAGTCTATAAAAAGGGGAAGCTCCGCTTTTTTTTTTTTTTTTTTTTTTGTCAGTTGCATAGACAATTGTTTTTGGACAATCCAATGAGTATGTAACATTTATAATGCACAAAAATGGAAAAATAAGTAAATATATAATATAATACAGGGTTAGGGTTAGGGGTTAGGGTTGAGGGTTGAGGGTTAGGGAGTTAGGGTTAGGGTTTAGGGGTTAGGGTTAAGGGTTAAGGGTTAGGGTTAGGGTTAGAGGGTTAGGGTTTAGGGTTAGGGTTAAGGTTTAAGGGTTAGGGTTAGGGTCAGGGTTAGGGGGGGTTAGGGTTAGGGGAAATAGACGCAGCTCCAGGAACCATGTCAAAATCCGAGTGGGGATTAGGGTTGGGTTTAGGGTTAGGGTTAGGGGTTAGGGTTAGGGAGGGGTTGGGGTTAGGGTGGGGTTGGGGTTAGGGTTAGGGTGGGGTTGGGGTTAGGGTTAGGGAGGGGTTGGGGTTAGGGTTAGGGTTAGGGAGGGGTTGGGGTTAGGGTTAGGGGTTAGGGTTGGGGAGGGGTTGGGGTTAGGGTCAGGGAGGGGTTAGGGTTAGGGTTAGGGAGGGGTTGGGGTTAGGGTTAGGGTTAGGGTTAGGGAGGGGTTGGGGTTAGGGTTAGGGCTATGGATTGGTAAGGAAACTCAGATATAGACAAGCCCGGAGCCCACGTTGTGCACTGGCCTACTCCAAGTCACTAAGCACTCACATCTCCTCCGCCGCCGGTGACAAGTGGCAGGAAAATTGCCCTTAAACGTGTGTTTTTTTGTTTTACGGATGAGAACTGGACATTTGCCCACTCTCTCTTTCTCTTGCTAGCGAGAAGTGGACATTTGCCCACTCTCTCTTTCCCTTGTTAGCAACCCTTTCCCTTTTTGACCTTTTAAATGGAGGGTGTTTCCCCTTTTTTCATTTTAGCCAGTGACTTCTGATTTCATTCATTAATGCAGGACATTCGATTTCATTCATTAATGCAGGACATTTGCCTTTTCACAGATCCCCATGACGTCATTTTTAACGGTAAGTCTGTTGCATCCGGCCTTCTAGCACAGTTTTACATTATGCTATTTAGTGCTTAGCCATCCGGCCTTCCTGCACAGTTTTACAAATTTTTTATAAACTGGCACCCCCAAATGGCACTGGTTTAACTGGCACCCCCAAAAAACACAGTGCTCATCGAACATTCCATTGTCTATAAGTATTTCTGCTATTTAGTGCTTAGCCATCCGGCCTTCTAGCACGGTTTTACATTATGCTATTTAGTGCTTAGCCATCCGGCCTTCTTGCACAGTTTTACACATTTCTTATATAAGCTGGCACCCCCAAATGGCACTGGTTTAACTGGCACCCCCAAAAAACACAGTGCTCATCGAACATTCCATTCTCTATAAGTGTTTTTCAAAATTGGCCACTCAGGTCATGAAATTAGAATTATTGGCACTCTCTTATCAGGTAAGTTAGCCAGTTCAGGAAATATGCAGAAGGCCATGCAAGTGCAGCAACTCGGGGTGGCACGGGCTGGGTTAGGTTAGGGGAAATAGACGCAGCTCCAGGAACCATGTCAAAATCCGAGTGGGGATTAGGGTTGGGTTTAGGGTTAGGGTTAGGGGTTAGGGTTAGGGTTAGGGAGGGGTTGGGGTTAGGGTGGGGTTGGGGTTAGGGTTAGGGTGGGGTTGGGGTTAGGGTTAGGGAGGGGTTGGGGTTAGGGTTAGGGTTAGGGAGGGGTTGGGGTTAGGGTTAGGGGTTAGGGTTGGGGAGGGGTTGGGGTTAGGGTCAGGGAGGGGTTAGGGTTAGGGTTAGGGAGGGGTTGGGGTTAGGGTTAGGGTTAGGGTTAGGGAGGGGTTGGGGTTAGGGTTAGGGCTATGGATTGGTAAGGAAACTCAGATATAGACAAGCCCGGAGCCCACGTTGTGCACTGGCCTACTCCAAGTCACTAAGCACTCACATCTCCTCCGCCGCCGGTGACAAGTGGCAGGAAAATTGCCCTTAAACGTGTGTTTTTTTGTTTTACGGATGAGAACTGGACATTTGCCCACTCTCTCTTTCTCTTGCTAGCGAGAAGTGGACATTTGCCCACTCTCTCTTTCCCTTGTTAGCAACCCTTTCCCTTTTTGACCTTTTAAATGGAGGGTGTTTCCCCTTTTTTCATTTTAGCCAGTGACTTCTGATTTCATTCATTAATGCAGGACATTCGATTTCATTCATTAATGCAGGACATTTGCCTTTTCACAGATCCCCATGACGTCATTTTTAACGGTAAGTCTGTTGCATCCGGCCTTCTAGCACAGTTTTACATTATGCTATTTAGTGCTTAGCCATCCGGCCTTCCTGCACAGTTTTACAAATTTTTTATAAACTGGCACCCCCAAATGGCACTGGTTTAACTGGCACCCCCAAAAAACACAGTGCTCATCGAACATTCCATTGTCTATAAGTATTTCTGCTATTTAGTGCTTAGCCATCCGGCCTTCTAGCACGGTTTTACATTATGCTATTTAGTGCTTAGCCATCCGGCCTTCTTGCACAGTTTTACACATTTCTTATATAAGCTGGCACCCCCAAATGGCACTGGTTTAACTGGCACCCCCAAAAAACACAGTGCTCATCGAACATTCCATTCTCTATAAGTGTTTTTCAAAATTGGCCACTCAGGTCATGAAATTAGAATTATTGGCACTCTCTTATCAGGTAAGTTAGCCAGTTCAGGAAATATGCAGAAGGCCATGCAAGTGCAGCAACTCGGGGTGGCACGGGCTGGGTTAGGTTAGGGGAAATAGACGCAGCTCCAGGAACCATGTCAAAATCCGAGTGGGGATTAGGGTTGGGTTTAGGGTTAGGGTTAGGGGTTAGGGTTAGGGTTAGGGAGGGGTTGGGGTTAGGGTGGGGTTGGGGTTAGGGTTAGGGTGGGGTTGGGGTTAGGGTTAGGGAGGGGTTGGGGTTAGGGTTAGGGTTAGGGAGGGGTTGGGGTTAGGGTTAGGGGTTAGGGTTGGGGAGGGGTTGGGGTTAGGGTCAGGGAGGGGTTAGGGTTAGGGTTAGGGAGGGGTTGGGGTTAGGGTTAGGGTTAGGGTTAGGGAGGGGTTGGGGTTAGGGTTAGGGCTATGGATTGGTAAGGAAACTCAGATATAGACAAGCCCGGAGCCCACGTTGTGCACTGGCCTACTCCAAGTCACTAAGCACTCACATCTCCTCCGCCGCCGGTGACAAGTGGCAGGAAAATTGCCCTTAAACGTGTGTTTTTTTGTTTTACGGATGAGAACTGGACATTTGCCCACTCTCTCTTTCTCTTGCTAGCGAGAAGTGGACATTTGCCCACTCTCTCTTTCCCTTGTTAGCAACCCTTTCCCTTTTTGACCTTTTAAATGGAGGGTGTTTCCCCTTTTTTCATTTTAGCCAGTGACTTCTGATTTCATTCATTAATGCAGGACATTCGATTTCATTCATTAATGCAGGACATTTGCCTTTTCACAGATCCCCATGACGTCATTTTTAACGGTAAGTCTGTTGCATCCGGCCTTCTAGCACAGTTTTACATTATGCTATTTAGTGCTTAGCCATCCGGCCTTCCTGCACAGTTTTACAAATTTTTTATAAACTGGCACCCCCAAATGGCACTGGTTTAACTGGCACCCCCAAAAAACACAGTGCTCATCGAACATTCCATTGTCTATAAGTATTTCTGCTATTTAGTGCTTAGCCATCCGGCCTTCTAGCACGGTTTTACATTATGCTATTTAGTGCTTAGCCATCCGGCCTTCTTGCACAGTTTTACACATTTCTTATATAAGCTGGCACCCCCAAATGGCACTGGTTTAACTGGCACCCCCAAAAAACACAGTGCTCATCGAACATTCCATTCTCTATAAGTGTTTTTCAAAATTGGCCACTCAGGTCATGAAATTAGAATTATTGGCACTCTCTTATCAGGTAAGTTAGCCAGTTCAGGAAATATGCAGAAGGCCATGCAAGTGCAGCAACTCGGGGTGGCACGGGCTGGGTTAGGTTAGGGGAAATAGACGCAGCTCCAGGAACCATGTCAAAATCCGAGTGGGGATTAGGGTTGGGTTTAGGGTTAGGGTTAGGGGTTAGGGTTAGGGTTAGGGAGGGGTTGGGGTTAGGGTGGGGTTGGGGTTAGGGTTAGGGTGGGGTTGGGGTTAGGGTTAGGGAGGGGTTGGGGTTAGGGTTAGGGTTAGGGAGGGGTTGGGGTTAGGGTTAGGGGTTAGGGTTGGGGAGGGGTTGGGGTTAGGGTCAGGGAGGGGTTAGGGTTAGGGTTAGGGAGGGGTTGGGGTTAGGGTTAGGGTTAGGGTTAGGGAGGGGTTGGGGTTAGGGTTAGGGCTATGGATTGGTAAGGAAACTCAGATATAGACAAGCCCGGAGCCCACGTTGTGCACTGGCCTACTCCAAGTCACTAAGCACTCACATCTCCTCCGCCGCCGGTGACAAGTGGCAGGAAAATTGCCCTTAAACGTGTGTTTTTTTGTTTTACGGATGAGAACTGGACATTTGCCCACTCTCTCTTTCTCTTGCTAGCGAGAAGTGGACATTTGCCCACTCTCTCTTTCCCTTGTTAGCAACCCTTTCCCTTTTTGACCTTTTAAATGGAGGGTGTTTCCCCTTTTTTCATTTTAGCCAGTGACTTCTGATTTCATTCATTAATGCAGGACATTCGATTTCATTCATTAATGCAGGACATTTGCCTTTTCACAGATCCCCATGACGTCATTTTTAACGGTAAGTCTGTTGCATCCGGCCTTCTAGCACAGTTTTACATTATGCTATTTAGTGCTTAGCCATCCGGCCTTCCTGCACAGTTTTACAAATTTTTTATAAACTGGCACCCCCAAATGGCACTGGTTTAACTGGCACCCCCAAAAAACACAGTGCTCATCGAACATTCCATTGTCTATAAGTATTTCTGCTATTTAGTGCTTAGCCATCCGGCCTTCTAGCACGGTTTTACATTATGCTATTTAGTGCTTAGCCATCCGGCCTTCTTGCACAGTTTTACACATTTCTTATATAAGCTGGCACCCCCAAATGGCACTGGTTTAACTGGCACCCCCAAAAAACACAGTGCTCATCGAACATTCCATTCTCTATAAGTGTTTTTCAAAATTGGCCACTCAGGTCATGAAATTAGAATTATTGGCACTCTCTTATCAGGTAAGTTAGCCAGTTCAGGAAATATGCAGAAGGCCATGCAAGTGCAGCAACTCGGGGTGGCACGGGCTGGGTTAGGTTAGGGGAAATAGACGCAGCTCCAGGAACCATGTCAAAATCCGAGTGGGGATTAGGGTTGGGTTTAGGGTTAGGGTTAGGGGTTAGGGTTAGGGTTAGGGAGGGGTTGGGGTTAGGGTGGGGTTGGGGTTAGGGTTAGGGTGGGGTTGGGGTTAGGGTTAGGGAGGGGTTGGGGTTAGGGTTAGGGTTAGGGAGGGGTTGGGGTTAGGGTTAGGGGTTAGGGTTGGGGAGGGGTTGGGGTTAGGGTCAGGGAGGGGTTAGGGTTAGGGTTAGGGAGGGGTTGGGGTTAGGGTTAGGGTTAGGGTTAGGGAGGGGTTGGGGTTAGGGTTAGGGCTATGGATTGGTAAGGAAACTCAGATATAGACAAGCCCGGAGCCCACGTTGTGCACTGGCCTACTCCAAGTCACTAAGCACTCACATCTCCTCCGCCGCCGGTGACAAGTGGCAGGAAAATTGCCCTTAAACGTGTGTTTTTTTGTTTTACGGATGAGAACTGGACATTTGCCCACTCTCTCTTTCTCTTGCTAGCGAGAAGTGGACATTTGCCCACTCTCTCTTTCCCTTGTTAGCAACCCTTTCCCTTTTTGACCTTTTAAATGGAGGGTGTTTCCCCTTTTTTCATTTTAGCCAGTGACTTCTGATTTCATTCATTAATGCAGGACATTCGATTTCATTCATTAATGCAGGACATTTGCCTTTTCACAGATCCCCATGACGTCATTTTTAACGGTAAGTCTGTTGCAACGTTTCGGTTAATATAAACCTTCATCAGGCATAGACTTACCATTTTCTCTTCCTTTTTCCATTTTCCAAACTGGCTGCACATTTTTCCATGTTGGCTTTAATCCTTTTTCACGAGATGTTCTGTTCACCAGGTGATTGGGTCTTTGCTATTTAGCGCTTAGCCCATTAGCTTCCTTTCTCAGTTTTTTCTTCTTCTCTTTCCTTCCATTTTCTTTTCCTTTTTCCATTTTCCAAACTGGCTTTGCATTTTTCCATGTTGGCTTTAATCCTTTTTCACGAGATGCTCTGTTTTCCAGGTGATTGGGTCTTTGCTAATTAGCGCTTAGCCCATTAGCTTCCTTTCTCAGTTTTTTCTTCTTCTCTTTCCTTCCATTTTCTTTTCCTTTTTCCATTTTCCAAACTGGCTTTGCATTTTTCCATGTTGGCTTTAATCCTTTTTCACGAGATGCTCTGTTTTCCAGGTGATTGGGTCTTTGATATTTAGCGCTTAGCCCATTAGCTTCCTTTCTCAGTTTTTTCTTCTTCTCTTTCCCTCCTTTGTCCAGGCAGTGGATAAAGACAGAATTTGTCAAATGGCACCCCCAAATGGCACTGGTTAAAATTGCACCCCCCAAAAAAAAGTGTTAATTAAACATTCAGTTTTGTTTAGATTATTTTTCAAAAAATGGCCACTCATGTCCTGAAATTTGGACTATTGGCACCCCCACTGCTCGAAAACATTGGCACCCCCATACTCAGTGCTGTTCCAAACGCTCTCATCAGGTAAGTTATTCAGTTTCATGCGTCATTGTTTGTTTGTATCTTGTTTTTGTTGGTCCATAATCAGGCTTAGCCTCTCCATTTTCTTTTCCTTTTTCCATTTTCTTTTCCTTTTTCCAAGCTGGCTTTACTTATCCCCATTCTGGCTTTAAACATCCTCCCAGCTGCTCTGTTTTCCAAGTGAGTGGGCCTCTGCTATTTAGCACTTAGCCCACCAGCTTCCCATCTAAGTACTTTCGTTATTCTCTTTCCCCCCACTTCTCAGGCGGCAATATCTTTTCCTTTTTCCCAAACTGGCCCTACCTTTCCCGAAAGCTGGCTTTAAATCTTCCTTCAAGCTACTCTGTTTGCCAAGTAATTGGGCCTCTGCTATTTAGTGCTTAGCCATCCGGCCTTCTTGCACAGTTTTACACTCTGCTATTTAGTGCTTAGCCATCCGGCCTTCTTGCACAGTTTTACAAATTTTTTATAAACTGGCACCCCCAAATGGCACTGGTTTAACTGGCACCCCCAAAAAACACAGTGCTCATCGAACATTCCATTGTCTATAAGTATTTCTGCTATTTAGTGCTTAGCCATCCGGCCTTCTAGCACAGTTTTACATTATGCTATTTAGTGCTTAGCCATCCGGCCTTCCTGCACAGTTTTACAAATTTTTTATAAACTGGCACCCCCAAATGGCACTGGTTTAACTGGCACCCCCAAAAAAACACAGTGCTCATCGAACATTCCATTGTCTATAAGTATTTCTGCTATTTAGTGCTTAGCCATCCGGCCTTCTAGCACGGTTTTACATTATGCTATTTAGTGCTTAGCCATCCGGCCTTCTTGCACAGTTTTACACATTTCTTATATAAGCTGGCACCCCCAAATGGCACTGGTTTAACTGGCACCCCCAAAAAACACAGTGCTCATCGAACATTCCATTCTCTATAAGTGTTTTTCAAAATTGGCCACTCAGGTCATGAAATTAGAATTATTGGCACTCTCTTATCAGGTAAGTTAGCCAGTTCAGGAAATATGCAGAAGGCCATGCAAGTGCAGCAACTCGGGGTGGCACGGGCTGGGTTAGGTTAGGGGAAATAGACGCAGCTCCAGGAACCATGTCAAAATCCGAGTGGGGATTAGGGTTGGGTTTAGGGTTAGGGTTAGGGGTTAGGGTTAGGGTTAGGGAGGGGTTGGGGTTAGGGTGGGGTTGGGGTTAGGGTTAGGGTGGGGTTGGGGTTAGGGTTAGGGAGGGGTTGGGGTTAGGGTTAGGGTTAGGGAGGGGTTGGGGTTAGGGTTAGGGGTTAGGGTTGGGGAGGGGTTGGGGTTAGGGTCAGGGAGGGGTTAGGGTTAGGGTTAGGGAGGGGTTGGGGTTAGGGTTAGGGTTAGGGTTAGGGAGGGGTTGGGGTTAGGGTTAGGGCTATGGATTGGTAAGGAAACTCAGATATAGACAAGCCCGGAGCCCACGTTGTGCACTGGCCTACTCCAAGTCACTAAGCACTCACATCTCCTCCGCCGCCGGTGACAAGTGGCAGGAAAATTGCCCTTAAACGTGTGTTTTTTTGTTTTACGGATGAGAACTGGACATTTGCCCACTCTCTCTTTCTCTTGCTAGCGAGAAGTGGACATTTGCCCACTCTCTCTTTCCCTTGTTAGCAACCCTTTCCCTTTTTGACCTTTTAAATGGAGGGTGTTTCCCCTTTTTTCATTTTAGCCAGTGACTTCTGATTTCATTCATTAATGCAGGACATTCGATTTCATTCATTAATGCAGGACATTTGCCTTTTCACAGATCCCCATGACGTCATTTTTAACGGTAAGTCTGTTGCATCCGGCCTTCTAGCACAGTTTTACATTATGCTATTTAGTGCTTAGCCATCCGGCCTTCCTGCACAGTTTTACAAATTTTTTATAAACTGGCACCCCCAAATGGCACTGGTTTAACTGGCACCCCCAAAAAACACAGTGCTCATCGAACATTCCATTGTCTATAAGTATTTCTGCTATTTAGTGCTTAGCCATCCGGCCTTCTAGCACGGTTTTACATTATGCTATTTAGTGCTTAGCCATCCGGCCTTCTTGCACAGTTTTACACATTTCTTATATAAGCTGGCACCCCCAAATGGCACTGGTTTAACTGGCACCCCCAAAAAACACAGTGCTCATCGAACATTCCATTCTCTATAAGTGTTTTTCAAAATTGGCCACTCAGGTCATGAAATTAGAATTATTGGCACTCTCTTATCAGGTAAGTTAGCCAGTTCAGGAAATATGCAGAAGGCCATGCAAGTGCAGCAACTCGGGGTGGCACGGGCTGGGTTAGGTTAGGGGAAATAGACGCAGCTCCAGGAACCATGTCAAAATCCGAGTGGGGATTAGGGTTGGGTTTAGGGTTAGGGTTAGGGGTTAGGGTTAGGGTTAGGGAGGGGTTGGGGTTAGGGTGGGGTTGGGGTTAGGGTTAGGGTGGGGTTGGGGTTAGGGTTAGGGAGGGGTTGGGGTTAGGGTTAGGGTTAGGGAGGGGTTGGGGTTAGGGTTAGGGGTTAGGGTTGGGGAGGGGTTGGGGTTAGGGTCAGGGAGGGGTTAGGGTTAGGGTTAGGGAGGGGTTGGGGTTAGGGTTAGGGTTAGGGTTAGGGAGGGGTTGGGGTTAGGGTTAGGGCTATGGATTGGTAAGGAAACTCAGATATAGACAAGCCCGGAGCCCACGTTGTGCACTGGCCTACTCCAAGTCACTAAGCACTCACATCTCCTCCGCCGCCGGTGACAAGTGGCAGGAAAATTGCCCTTAAACGTGTGTTTTTTTGTTTTACGGATGAGAACTGGACATTTGCCCACTCTCTCTTTCTCTTGCTAGCGAGAAGTGGACATTTGCCCACTCTCTCTTTCCCTTGTTAGCAACCCTTTCCCTTTTTGACCTTTTAAATGGAGGGTGTTTCCCCTTTTTTCATTTTAGCCAGTGACTTCTGATTTCATTCATTAATGCAGGACATTCGATTTCATTCATTAATGCAGGACATTTGCCTTTTCACAGATCCCCATGACGTCATTTTTAACGGTAAGTCTGTTGCAACGTTTCGGTTAATATAAACCTTCATCAGGCATAGACTTACCATTTTCTCTTCCTTTTTCCATTTTCCAAACTGGCTGCACATTTTTCCATGTTGGCTTTAATCCTTTTTCACGAGATGTTCTGTTCACCAGGTGATTGGGTCTTTGCTATTTAGCGCTTAGCCCATTAGCTTCCTTTCTCAGTTTTTTCTTCTTCTCTTTCCTTCCATTTTCTTTTCCTTTTTCCATTTTCCAAACTGGCTTTGCATTTTTCCATGTTGGCTTTAATCCTTTTTCACGAGATGCTCTGTTTTCCAGGTGATTGGGTCTTTGCTAATTAGCGCTTAGCCCATTAGCTTCCTTTCTCAGTTTTTTCTTCTTCTCTTTCCTTCCATTTTCTTTTCCTTTTTCCATTTTCCAAACTGGCTTTGCATTTTTCCATGTTGGCTTTAATCCTTTTTCACGAGATGCTCTGTTTTCCAGGTGATTGGGTCTTTGATATTTAGCGCTTAGCCCATTAGCTTCCTTTCTCAGTTTTTTCTTCTTCTCTTTCCCTCCTTTGTCCAGGCAGTGGATAAAGACAGAATTTGTCAAATGGCACCCCCAAATGGCACTGGTTAAAATTGCACCCCCCAAAAAAAAGTGTTAATTAAACATTCAGTTTTGTTTAGATTATTTTTCAAAAAATGGCCACTCATGTCCTGAAATTTGGACTATTGGCACCCCCACTGCTCGAAAACATTGGCACCCCCATACTCAGTGCTGTTCCAAACGCTCTCATCAGGTAAGTTATTCAGTTTCATGCGTCATTGTTTGTTTGTATCTTGTTTTTGTTGGTCCATAATCAGGCTTAGCCTCTCCATTTTCTTTTCCTTTTTCCATTTTCTTTTCCTTTTTCCAAGCTGGCTTTACTTATCCCCATTCTGGCTTTAAACATCCTCCCAGCTGCTCTGTTTTCCAAGTGAGTGGGCCTCTGCTATTTAGCACTTAGCCCACCAGCTTCCCATCTAAGTACTTTCGTTATTCTCTTTCCCCCCACTTCTCAGGCGGCAATATCTTTTCCTTTTTCCCAAACTGGCCCTACCTTTCCCGAAAGCTGGCTTTAAATCTTCCTTCAAGCTACTCTGTTTGCCAAGTAATTGGGCCTCTGCTATTTAGTGCTTAGCCATCCGGCCTTCTTGCACAGTTTTACACTCTGCTATTTAGTGCTTAGCCATCCGGCCTTCTTGCACAGTTTTACAAATTTTTTATAAACTGGCACCCCCAAATGGCACTGGTTTAACTGGCACCCCCAAAAAACACAGTGCTCATCGAACATTCCATTGTCTATAAGTATTTCTGCTATTTAGTGCTTAGCCATCCGGCCTTCTAGCACAGTTTTACATTATGCTATTTAGTGCTTAGCCATCCGGCCTTCCTGCACAGTTTTACAAATTTTTTATAAACTGGCACCCCCAAATGGCACTGGTTTAACTGGCACCCCCAAAAAAACACAGTGCTCATCGAACATTCCATTGTCTATAAGTATTTCTGCTATTTAGTGCTTAGCCATCCGGCCTTCTAGCACGGTTTTACATTATGCTATTTAGTGCTTAGCCATCCGGCCTTCTTGCACAGTTTTACACATTTCTTATATAAGCTGGCACCCCCAAATGGCACTGGTTTAACTGGCACCCCCAAAAAACACAGTGCTCATCGAACATTCCATTCTCTATAAGTGTTTTTCAAAATTGGCCACTCAGGTCATGAAATTAGAATTATTGGCACTCTCTTATCAGGTAAGTTAGCCAGTTCAGGAAATATGCAGAAGGCCATGCAAGTGCAGCAACTCGGGGTGGCACGGGCTGGGTTAGGTTAGGGGAAATAGACGCAGCTCCAGGAACCATGTCAAAATCCGAGTGGGGATTAGGGTTGGGTTTAGGGTTAGGGTTAGGGTTAGGGTTAGGGAGGGGTTGGGGTTAGGGTGGGGTTGGGGTTAGGGTTAGGGTGGGGTTGGGGTTAGGGTTAGGGAGGGGTTGGGGTTAGGGTTAGGGTTAGGGAGGGGTTGGGGTTAGGGTTAGGGGTTAGGGTTGGGGAGGGGTTGGGGTTAGGGTCAGGGAGGGGTTAGGGTTAGGGTTAGGGAGGGGTTGGGGTTAGGGTTAGGGTTAGGGTTAGGGAGGGGTTGGGGTTAGGGTTAGGGCTATGGATTGGTAAGGAAACTCAGATATAGACAAGCCCGGAGCCCACGTTGTGCACTGGCCTACTCCAAGTCACTAAGCACTCACATCTCCTCCGCCGCCGGTGACAAGTGGCAGGAAAATTGCCCTTAAACGTGTGTTTTTTTGTTTTACGGATGAGAACTGGACATTTGCCCACTCTCTCTTTCTCTTGCTAGCGAGAAGTGGACATTTGCCCACTCTCTCTTTCCCTTGTTAGCAACCCTTTCCCTTTTTGACCTTTTAAATGGAGGGTGTTTCCCCTTTTTTCATTTTAGCCAGTGACTTCTGATTTCATTCATTAATGCAGGACATTCGATTTCATTCATTAATGCAGGACATTTGCCTTTTCACAGATCCCCATGACGTCATTTTTAACGGTAAGTCTGTTGCATCCGGCCTTCTAGCACAGTTTTACATTATGCTATTTAGTGCTTAGCCATCCGGCCTTCCTGCACAGTTTTACAAATTTTTTATAAACTGGCACCCCCAAATGGCACTGGTTTAACTGGCACCCCCAAAAAACACAGTGCTCATCGAACATTCCATTGTCTATAAGTATTTCTGCTATTTAGTGCTTAGCCATCCGGCCTTCTAGCACGGTTTTACATTATGCTATTTAGTGCTTAGCCATCCGGCCTTCTTGCACAGTTTTACACATTTCTTATATAAGCTGGCACCCCCAAATGGCACTGGTTTAACTGGCACCCCCAAAAAACACAGTGCTCATCGAACATTCCATTCTCTATAAGTGTTTTTCAAAATTGGCCACTCAGGTCATGAAATTAGAATTATTGGCACTCTCTTATCAGGTAAGTTAGCCAGTTCAGGAAATATGCAGAAGGCCATGCAAGTGCAGCAACTCGGGGTGGCACGGGCTGGGTTAGGTTAGGGGAAATAGACGCAGCTCCAGGAACCATGTCAAAATCCGAGTGGGGATTAGGGTTGGGTTTAGGGTTAGGGTTAGGGGTTAGGGTTAGGGTTAGGGAGGGGTTGGGGTTAGGGTGGGGTTGGGGTTAGGGTTAGGGTGGGGTTGGGGTTAGGGTTAGGGAGGGGTTGGGGTTAGGGTTAGGGTTAGGGAGGGGTTGGGGTTAGGGTTAGGGGTTAGGGTTGGGGAGGGGTTGGGGTTAGGGTCAGGGAGGGGTTAGGGTTAGGGTTAGGGAGGGGTTGGGGTTAGGGTTAGGGTTAGGGTTAGGGAGGGGTTGGGGTTAGGGTTAGGGCTATGGATTGGTAAGGAAACTCAGATATAGACAAGCCCGGAGCCCACGTTGTGCACTGGCCTACTCCAAGTCACTAAGCACTCACATCTCCTCCGCCGCCGGTGACAAGTGGCAGGAAAATTGCCCTTAAACGTGTGTTTTTTTGTTTTACGGATGAGAACTGGACATTTGCCCACTCTCTCTTTCTCTTGCTAGCGAGAAGTGGACATTTGCCCACTCTCTCTTTCCCTTGTTAGCAACCCTTTCCCTTTTTGACCTTTTAAATGGAGGGTGTTTCCCCTTTTTTCATTTTAGCCAGTGACTTCTGATTTCATTCATTAATGCAGGACATTCGATTTCATTCATTAATGCAGGACATTTGCCTTTTCACAGATCCCCATGACGTCATTTTTAACGGTAAGTCTGTTGCAACGTTTCGGTTAATATAAACCTTCATCAGGCATAGACTTACCATTTTCTCTTCCTTTTTCCATTTTCCAAACTGGCTGCACATTTTTCCATGTTGGCTTTAATCCTTTTTCACGAGATGTTCTGTTCACCAGGTGATTGGGTCTTTGCTATTTAGCGCTTAGCCCATTAGCTTCCTTTCTCAGTTTTTTCTTCTTCTCTTTCCTTCCATTTTCTTTTCCTTTTTCCATTTTCCAAACTGGCTTTGCATTTTTCCATGTTGGCTTTAATCCTTTTTCACGAGATGCTCTGTTTTCCAGGTGATTGGGTCTTTGCTAATTAGCGCTTAGCCCATTAGCTTCCTTTCTCAGTTTTTTCTTCTTCTCTTTCCTTCCATTTTCTTTTCCTTTTTCCATTTTCCAAACTGGCTTTGCATTTTTCCATGTTGGCTTTAATCCTTTTTCACGAGATGCTCTGTTTTCCAGGTGATTGGGTCTTTGATATTTAGCGCTTAGCCCATTAGCTTCCTTTCTCAGTTTTTTCTTCTTCTCTTTCCCTCCTTTGTCCAGGCAGTGGATAAAGACAGAATTTGTCAAATGGCACCCCCAAATGGCACTGGTTAAAATTGCACCCCCAAAAAAAAAAGTGTTAATTAAACATTCAGTTTTGTTTAGATTATTTTTCAAAAAATGGCCACTCATGTCCTGAAATTTGGACTATTGGCACCCCCACTGCTCGAAAACATTGGCACCCCCATACTCAGTGCTGTTCCAAACGCTCTCATCAGGTAAGTTATTCAGTTTCATGCGTCATTGTTTGTTTGTATCTTGTTTTTGTTGGTCCATAATCAGGCTTAGCCTCTCCATTTTCTTTTCCTTTTTCCATTTTCTTTTCCTTTTTCCAAGCTGGCTTTACTTATCCCCATTCTGGCTTTAAACATCCTCCCAGCTGCTCTGTTTTCCAAGTGAGTGGGCCTCTGCTATTTAGCACTTAGCCCACCAGCTTCCCATCTAAGTACTTTCGTTATTCTCTTTCCCCCCACTTCTCAGGCGGCAATATCTTTTCCTTTTTCCCAAACTGGCCCTACCTTTCCCGAAAGCTGGCTTTAAATCTTCCTTCAAGCTACTCTGTTTGCCAAGTAATTGGGCCTCTGCTATTTAGTGCTTAGCCATCCGGCCTTCTTGCACAGTTTTACACTCTGCTATTTAGTGCTTAGCCATCCGGCCTTCTTGCACAGTTTTACAAATTTTTTATAAACTGGCACCCCCAAATGGCACTGGTTTAACTGGCACCCCCAAAAAACACAGTGCTCATCGAACATTCCATTGTCTATAAGTATTTCTGCTATTTAGTGCTTAGCCATCCGGCCTTCTAGCACAGTTTTACATTATGCTATTTAGTGCTTAGCCATCCGGCCTTCCTGCACAGTTTTACAAATTTTTTATAAACTGGCACCCCCAAATGGCACTGGTTTAACTGGCACCCCCAAAAAAACACAGTGCTCATCGAACATTCCATTGTCTATAAGTATTTCTGCTATTTAGTGCTTAGCCATCCGGCCTTCTAGCACGGTTTTACATTATGCTATTTAGTGCTTAGCCATCCGGCCTTCTTGCACAGTTTTACACATTTCTTATATAAGCTGGCACCCCCAAATGGCACTGGTTTAACTGGCACCCCCAAAAAACACAGTGCTCATCGAACATTCCATTCTCTATAAGTGTTTTTCAAAATTGGCCACTCAGGTCATGAAATTAGAATTATTGGCACTCTCTTATCAGGTAAGTTAGCCAGTTCAGGAAATATGCAGAAGGCCATGCAAGTGCAGCAACTCGGGGTGGCACGGGCTGGGTTAGGTTAGGGGAAATAGACGCAGCTCCAGGAACCATGTCAAAATCCGAGTGGGGATTAGGGTTGGGTTTAGGGTTAGGGTTAGGGGTTAGGGTTAGGGTTAGGGAGGGGTTGGGGTTAGGGTGGGGTTGGGGTTAGGGTTAGGGTGGGGTTGGGGTTAGGGTTAGGGAGGGGTTGGGGTTAGGGTTAGGGTTAGGGAGGGGTTGGGGTTAGGGTTAGGGGTTAGGGTTGGGGAGGGGTTGGGGTTAGGGTCAGGGAGGGGTTAGGGTTAGGGTTAGGGAGGGGTTGGGGTTAGGGTTAGGGTTAGGGTTAGGGAGGGGTTGGGGTTAGGGTTAGGGCTATGGATTGGTAAGGAAACTCAGATATAGACAAGCCCGGAGCCCACGTTGTGCACTGGCCTACTCCAAGTCACTAAGCACTCACATCTCCTCCGCCGCCGGTGACAAGTGGCAGGAAAATTGCCCTTAAACGTGTGTTTTTTTGTTTTACGGATGAGAACTGGACATTTGCCCACTCTCTCTTTCTCTTGCTAGCGAGAAGTGGACATTTGCCCACTCTCTCTTTCCCTTGTTAGCAACCCTTTCCCTTTTTGACCTTTTAAATGGAGGGTGTTTCCCCTTTTTTCATTTTAGCCAGTGACTTCTGATTTCATTCATTAATGCAGGACATTCGATTTCATTCATTAATGCAGGACATTTGCCTTTTCACAGATCCCCATGACGTCATTTTTAACGGTAAGTCTGTTGCATCCGGCCTTCTAGCACAGTTTTACATTATGCTATTTAGTGCTTAGCCATCCGGCCTTCCTGCACAGTTTTACAAATTTTTTATAAACTGGCACCCCCAAATGGCACTGGTTTAACTGGCACCCCCAAAAAACACAGTGCTCATCGAACATTCCATTGTCTATAAGTATTTCTGCTATTTAGTGCTTAGCCATCCGGCCTTCTAGCACGGTTTTACATTATGCTATTTAGTGCTTAGCCATCCGGCCTTCTTGCACAGTTTTACACATTTCTTATATAAGCTGGCACCCCCAAATGGCACTGGTTTAACTGGCACCCCCAAAAAACACAGTGCTCATCGAACATTCCATTCTCTATAAGTGTTTTTCAAAATTGGCCACTCAGGTCATGAAATTAGAATTATTGGCACTCTCTTATCAGGTAAGTTAGCCAGTTCAGGAAATATGCAGAAGGCCATGCAAGTGCAGCAACTCGGGGTGGCACGGGCTGGGTTAGGTTAGGGGAAATAGACGCAGCTCCAGGAACCATGTCAAAATCCGAGTGGGGATTAGGGTTGGGTTTAGGGTTAGGGTTAGGGGTTAGGGTTAGGGTTAGGGAGGGGTTGGGGTTAGGGTGGGGTTGGGGTTAGGGTTAGGGTGGGGTTGGGGTTAGGGTTAGGGAGGGGTTGGGGTTAGGGTTAGGGTTAGGGAGGGGTTGGGGTTAGGGTTAGGGGTTAGGGTTGGGGAGGGGTTGGGGTTAGGGTCAGGGAGGGGTTAGGGTTAGGGTTAGGGAGGGGTTGGGGTTAGGGTTAGGGTTAGGGTTAGGGAGGGGTTGGGGTTAGGGTTAGGGCTATGGATTGGTAAGGAAACTCAGATATAGACAAGCCCGGAGCCCACGTTGTGCACTGGCCTACTCCAAGTCACTAAGCACTCACATCTCCTCCGCCGCCGGTGACAAGTGGCAGGAAAATTGCCCTTAAACGTGTGTTTTTTTGTTTTACGGATGAGAACTGGACATTTGCCCACTCTCTCTTTCTCTTGCTAGCGAGAAGTGGACATTTGCCCACTCTCTCTTTCCCTTGTTAGCAACCCTTTCCCTTTTTGACCTTTTAAATGGAGGGTGTTTCCCCTTTTTTCATTTTAGCCAGTGACTTCTGATTTCATTCATTAATGCAGGACATTCGATTTCATTCATTAATGCAGGACATTTGCCTTTTCACAGATCCCCATGACGTCATTTTTAACGGTAAGTCTGTTGCATCCGGCCTTCTAGCACAGTTTTACATTATGCTATTTAGTGCTTAGCCATCCGGCCTTCCTGCACAGTTTTACAAATTTTTTATAAACTGGCACCCCCAAATGGCACTGGTTTAACTGGCACCCCCAAAAAACACAGTGCTCATCGAACATTCCATTGTCTATAAGTATTTCTGCTATTTAGTGCTTAGCCATCCGGCCTTCTAGCACGGTTTTACATTATGCTATTTAGTGCTTAGCCATCCGGCCTTCTTGCACAGTTTTACACATTTCTTATATAAGCTGGCACCCCCAAATTGCACTGGTTTAACTGGCACCCCCAAAAAACACAGTGCTCATCGAACATTCCATTCTCTATAAGTGTTTTTCAAAATTGGCCACTCAGGTCATGAAATTAGAATTATTGGCACTCTCTTATCAGGTAAGTTAGCCAGTTCAGGAAATATGCAGAAGGCCATGCAAGTGCAGCAACTCGGGGTGGCACGGGCTGGGTTAGGTTAGGGGAAATAGACGCAGCTCCAGGAACCATGTCAAAATCCGAGTGGGGATTAGGGTTGGGTTTAGGGTTAGGGTTAGGGGTTAGGGTTAGGGTTAGGGAGGGGTTGGGGTTAGGGTGGGGTTGGGGTTAGGGTTAGGGTGGGGTTGGGGTTAGGGTTAGGGAGGGGTTGGGGTTAGGGTTAGGGTTAGGGAGGGGTTGGGGTTAGGGTTAGGGGTTAGGGTTGGGGAGGGGTTGGGGTTAGGGTCAGGGAGGGGTTAGGGTTAGGGTTAGGGAGGGGTTGGGGTTAGGGTTAGGGTTAGGGTTAGGGAGGGGTTGGGGTTAGGGTTAGGGCTATGGATTGGTAAGGAAACTCAGATATAGACAAGCCCGGAGCCCACGTTGTGCACTGGCCTACTCCAAGTCACTAAGCACTCACATCTCCTCCGCCGCCGGTGACAAGTGGCAGGAAAATTGCCCTTAAACGTGTGTTTTTTTGTTTTACGGATGAGAACTGGACATTTGCCCACTCTCTCTTTCTCTTGCTAGCGAGAAGTGGACATTTGCCCACTCTCTCTTTCCCTTGTTAGCAACCCTTTCCCTTTTTGACCTTTTAAATGGAGGGTGTTTCCCCTTTTTTCATTTTAGCCAGTGACTTCTGATTTCATTCATTAATGCAGGACATTCGATTTCATTCATTAATGCAGGACATTTGCCTTTTCACAGATCCCCATGACGTCATTTTTAACGGTAAGTCTGTTGCAACGTTTCGGTTAATATAAACCTTCATCAGGCATAGACTTACCATTTTCTCTTCCTTTTTCCATTTTCCAAACTGGCTGCACATTTTTCCATGTTGGCTTTAATCCTTTTTCACGAGATGTTCTGTTCACCAGGTGATTGGGTCTTTGCTATTTAGCGCTTAGCCCATTAGCTTCCTTTCTCAGTTTTTTCTTCTTCACTTTCCTTCCATTTTCTTTTCCTTTTTCCATTTTCCAAACTGGCTTTGCATTTTTCCATGTTGGCTTTAATCCTTTTTCACGAGATGCTCTGTTTTCCAGGTGATTGGGTCTTTGCTAATTAGCGCTTAGCCCATTAGCTTCCTTTCTCAGTTTTTTCTTCTTCTCTTTCCTTCCATTTTCTTTTCCTTTTTCCATTTTCCAAACTGGCTTTGCATTTTTCCATGTTGGCTTTAATCCTTTTTCACGAGATGCTCTGTTTTCCAGGTGATTGGGTCTTTGATATTTAGCGCTTAGCCCATTAGCTTCCTTTCTCAGTTTTTTCTTCTTCTCTTTCCCTCCTTTGTCCAGGCAGTGGATAAAGACAGAATTTGTCAAATGGCACCCCCAAATGGCACTGGTTAAAATTGCACCCCCAAAAAAAAAAGTGTTAATTAAACATTCAGTTTTGTTTAGATTATTTTTCAAAAAATGGCCACTCATGTCCTGAAATTTGGACTATTGGCACCCCCACTGCTCGAAAACATTGGCACCCCCATACTCAGTGCTGTTCCAAACGCTCTCATCAGGTAAGTTATTCAGTTTCATGCGTCATTGTTTGTTTGTATCTTGTTTTTGTTGGTCCATAATCAGGCTTAGCCTCTCCATTTTCTTTTCCTTTTTCCATTTTCTTTTCCTTTTTCCAAGCTGGCTTTACTTATCCCCATTCTGGCTTTAAACATCCTCCCAGCTGCTCTGTTTTCCAAGTGAGTGGGCCTCTGCTATTTAGCACTTAGCCCACCAGCTTCCCATCTAAGTACTTTCGTTATTCTCTTTCCCCCCACTTCTCAGGCGGCAATATCTTTTCCTTTTTCCCAAACTGGCCCTACCTTTCCCGAAAGCTGGCTTTAAATCTTCCTTCAAGCTACTCTGTTTGCCAAGTAATTGGGCCTCTGCTATTTAGTGCTTAGCCATCCGGCCTTCTTGCACAGTTTTACACTCTGCTATTTAGTGCTTAGCCATCCGGCCTTCTTGCACAGTTTTACAAATTTTTTATAAACTGGCACCCCCAAATGGCACTGGTTTAACTGGCACCCCCAAAAAACACAGTGCTCATCGAACATTCCATTGTCTATAAGTATTTCTGCTATTTAGTGCTTAGCCATCCGGCCTTCTAGCACAGTTTTACATTATGCTATTTAGTGCTTAGCCATCCGGCCTTCCTGCACAGTTTTACAAATTTTTTATAAACTGGCACCCCCAAATGGCACTGGTTTAACTGGCACCCCCAAAAAACACAGTGCTCATCGAACATTCCATTGTCTATAAGTATTTCTGCTATTTAGTGCTTAGCCATCCGGCCTTCTAGCACGGTTTTACATTATGCTATTTAGTGCTTAGCCATCCGGCCTTCTTGCACAGTTTTACACATTTCTTATATAAGCTGGCACCCCCAAATGGCACTGGTTTAACTGGCACCCCCAAAAAACACAGTGCTCATCGAACATTCCATTCTCTATAAGTGTTTTTCAAAATTGGCCACTCAGGTCATGAAATTAGAATTATTGGCACTCTCTTATCAGGTAAGTTAGCCAGTTCAGGAAATATGCAGAAGGCCATGCAAGTGCAGCAACTCGGGGTGGCACGGGCTGGGTTAGGTTAGGGGAAATAGACGCAGCTCCAGGAACCATGTCAAAATCCGAGTGGGGATTAGGGTTGGGTTTAGGGTTAGGGTTAGGGGTTAGGGTTAGGGTTAGGGAGGGGTTGGGGTTAGGGTGGGGTTGGGGTTAGGGTTAGGGTGGGGTTGGGGTTAGGGTTAGGGAGGGGTTGGGGTTAGGGTTAGGGTTAGGGAGGGGTTGGGGTTAGGGTTAGGGGTTAGGGTTGGGGAGGGGTTGGGGTTAGGGTCAGGGAGGGGTTAGGGTTAGGGTTAGGGAGGGGTTGGGGTTAGGGTTAGGGTTAGGGTTAGGGAGGGGTTGGGGTTAGGGTTAGGGCTATGGATTGGTAAGGAAACTCAGATATAGACAAGCCCGGAGCCCACGTTGTGCACTGGCCTACTCCAAGTCACTAAGCACTCACATCTCCTCCGCCGCCGGTGACAAGTGGCAGGAAAATTGCCCTTAAACGTGTGTTTTTTTGTTTTACGGATGAGAACTGGACATTTGCCCACTCTCTCTTTCTCTTGCTAGCGAGAAGTGGACATTTGCCCACTCTCTCTTTCCCTTGTTAGCAACCCTTTCCCTTTTTGACCTTTTAAATGGAGGGTGTTTCCCCTTTTTTCATTTTAGCCAGTGACTTCTGATTTCATTCATTAATGCAGGACATTCGATTTCATTCATTAATGCAGGACATTTGCCTTTTCACAGATCCCCATGACGTCATTTTTAACGGTAAGTCTGTTGCATCCGGCCTTCTAGCACAGTTTTACATTATGCTATTTAGTGCTTAGCCATCCGGCCTTCCTGCACAGTTTTACAAATTTTTTATAAACTGGCACCCCCAAATGGCACTGGTTTAACTGGCACCCCCAAAAAACACAGTGCTCATCGAACATTCCATTGTCTATAAGTATTTCTGCTATTTAGTGCTTAGCCATCCGGCCTTCTAGCACGGTTTTACATTATGCTATTTAGTGCTTAGCCATCCGGCCTTCTTGCACAGTTTTACACATTTCTTATATAAGCTGGCACCCCCAAATTGCACTGGTTTAACTGGCACCCCCAAAAAACACAGTGCTCATCGAACATTCCATTCTCTATAAGTGTTTTTCAAAATTGGCCACTCAGGTCATGAAATTAGAATTATTGGCACTCTCTTATCAGGTAAGTTAGCCAGTTCAGGAAATATGCAGAAGGCCATGCAAGTGCAGCAACTCGGGGTGGCACGGGCTGGGTTAGGTTAGGGGAAATAGACGCAGCTCCAGGAACCATGTCAAAATCCGAGTGGGGATTAGGGTTGGGTTTAGGGTTAGGGTTAGGGGTTAGGGTTAGGGTTAGGGAGGGGTTGGGGTTAGGGTGGGGTTGGGGTTAGGGTTAGGGTGGGGTTGGGGTTAGGGTTAGGGAGGGGTTGGGGTTAGGGTTAGGGTTAGGGAGGGGTTGGGGTTAGGGGTTAGGGTTGGGGAGGGGTTGGGGTTAGGGTCAGGGAGGGGTTAGGGTTAGGGTTAGGGAGGGGTTGGGGTTAGGGTTAGGGTTAGGGTTAGGGAGGGGTTGGGGTTAGGGTTAGGGCTATGGATTGGTAAGGAAACTCAGATATAGACAAGCCCGGAGCCCACGTTGTGCACTGGCCTACTCCAAGTCACTAAGCACTCACATCTCCTCCGCCGCCGGTGACAAGTGGCAGGAAAATTGCCCTTAAACGTGTGTTTTTTTGTTTTACGGATGAGAACTGGACATTTGCCCACTCTCTCTTTCTCTTGCTAGCGAGAAGTGGACATTTGCCCACTCTCTCTTTCCCTTGTTAGCAACCCTTTCCCTTTTTGACCTTTTAAATGGAGGGTGTTTCCCCTTTTTTCATTTTAGCCAGTGACTTCTGATTTCATTCATTAATGCAGGACATTCGATTTCATTCATTAATGCAGGACATTTGCCTTTTCACAGATCCCCATGACGTCATTTTTAACGGTAAGTCTGTTGCATCCGGCCTTCTAGCACAGTTTTACATTATGCTATTTAGTGCTTAGCCATCCGGCCTTCCTGCACAGTTTTACAAATTTTTTATAAACTGGCACCCCCAAATGGCACTGGTTTAACTGGCACCCCCAAAAAACACAGTGCTCATCGAACATTCCATTGTCTATAAGTATTTCTGCTATTTAGTGCTTAGCCATCCGGCCTTCTAGCACGGTTTTACATTATGCTATTTAGTGCTTAGCCATCCGGCCTTCTTGCACAGTTTTACACATTTCTTATATAAGCTGGCACCCCCAAATTGCACTGGTTTAACTGGCACCCCCAAAAAACACAGTGCTCATCGAACATTCCATTCTCTATAAGTGTTTTTCAAAATTGGCCACTCAGGTCATGAAATTAGAATTATTGGCACTCTCTTATCAGGTAAGTTAGCCAGTTCAGGAAATATGCAGAAGGCCATGCAAGTGCAGCAACTCGGGGTGGCACGGGCTGGGTTAGGTTAGGGGAAATAGACGCAGCTCCAGGAACCATGTCAAAATCCGAGTGGGGATTAGGGTTGGGTTTAGGGTTAGGGTTAGGGGTTAGGGTTAGGGTTAGGGAGGGGTTGGGGTTAGGGTGGGGTTGGGGTTAGGGTTAGGGTGGGGTTGGGGTTAGGGTTAGGGAGGGGTTGGGGTTAGGGTTAGGGTTAGGGAGGGGTTGGGGTTAGGGTTAGGGGTTAGGGTTGGGGAGGGGTTGGGGTTAGGGTCAGGGAGGGGTTAGGGTTAGGGTTAGGGAGGGGTTGGGGTTAGGGTTAGGGTTAGGGTTAGGGAGGGGTTGGGGTTAGGGTTAGGGCTATGGATTGGTAAGGAAACTCAGATATAGACAAGCCCGGAGCCCACGTTGTGCACTGGCCTACTCCAAGTCACTAAGCACTCACATCTCCTCCGCCGCCGGTGACAAGTGGCAGGAAAATTGCCCTTAAACGTGTGTTTTTTTGTTTTACGGATGAGAACTGGACATTTGCCCACTCTCTCTTTCTCTTGCTAGCGAGAAGTGGACATTTGCCCACTCTCTCTTTCCCTTGTTAGCAACCCTTTCCCTTTTTGACCTTTTAAATGGAGGGTGTTTCCCCTTTTTTCATTTTAGCCAGTGACTTCTGATTTCATTCATTAATGCAGGACATTCGATTTCATTCATTAATGCAGGACATTTGCCTTTTCACAGATCCCCATGACGTCATTTTTAACGGTAAGTCTGTTGCAACGTTTCGGTTAATATAAACCTTCATCAGGCATAGACTTACCATTTTCTCTTCCTTTTTCCATTTTCCAAACTGGCTGCACATTTTTCCATGTTGGCTTTAATCCTTTTTCACGAGATGTTCTGTTCACCAGGTGATTGGGTCTTTGCTATTTAGCGCTTAGCCCATTAGCTTCCTTTCTCAGTTTTTTCTTCTTCTCTTTCCTTCCATTTTCTTTTCCTTTTTCCATTTTCCAAACTGGCTTTGCATTTTTCCATGTTGGCTTTAATCCTTTTTCACGAGATGCTCTGTTTTCCAGGTGATTGGGTCTTTGCTAATTAGCGCTTAGCCCATTAGCTTCCTTTCTCAGTTTTTTCTTCTTCTCTTTCCTTCCATTTTCTTTTCCTTTTTCCATTTTCCAAACTGGCTTTGCATTTTTCCATGTTGGCTTTAATCCTTTTTCACGAGATGCTCTGTTTTCCAGGTGATTGGGTCTTTGATATTTAGCGCTTAGCCCATTAGCTTCCTTTCTCAGTTTTTTCTTCTTCTCTTTCCCTCCTTTGTCCAGGCAGTGGATAAAGACAGAATTTGTCAAATGGCACCCCCAAATGGCACTGGTTAAAATTGCACCCCCAAAAAAAAAGTGTTAATTAAACATTCAGTTTTGTTTAGATTATTTTTCAAAAAATGGCCACTCATGTCCTGAAATTTGGACTATTGGCACCCCCACTGCTCGAAAACATTGGCACCCCCATACTCAGTGCTGTTCCAAACGCTCTCATCAGGTAAGTTATTCAGTTTCATGCGTCATTGTTTGTTTGTATCTTGTTTTTGTTGGTCCATAATCAGGCTTAGCCTCTCCATTTTCTTTTCCTTTTTCCATTTTCTTTTCCTTTTTCCAAGCTGGCTTTACTTATCCCCATTCTGGCTTTAAACATCCTCCCAGCTGCTCTGTTTTCCAAGTGAGTGGGCCTCTGCTATTTAGCACTTAGCCCACCAGCTTCCCATCTAAGTACTTTCGTTATTCTCTTTCCCCCCACTTCTCAGGCGGCAATATCTTTTCCTTTTTCCCAAACTGGCCCTACCTTTCCCGAAAGCTGGCTTTAAATCTTCCTTCAAGCTACTCTGTTTGCCAAGTAATTGGGCCTCTGCTATTTAGTGCTTAGCCATCCGGCCTTCTTGCACAGTTTTACACTCTGCTATTTAGTGCTTAGCCATCCGGCCTTCTTGCACAGTTTTACAAATTTTTTATAAACTGGCACCCCCAAATGGCACTGGTTTAACTGGCACCCCCAAAAAACACAGTGCTCATCGAACATTCCATTGTCTATAAGTATTTCTGCTATTTAGTGCTTAGCCATCCGGCCTTCTAGCACAGTTTTACATTATGCTATTTAGTGCTTAGCCATCCGGCCTTCCTGCACAGTTTTACAAATTTTTTATAAACTGGCACCCCCAAATGGCACTGGTTTAACTGGCACCCCCAAAAAACACAGTGCTCATCGAACATTCCATTGTCTATAAGTGTTTTTCAAAATTGGCCACTCAGGTCATGAAATTAGAATTATTGGCACTCTCTTATCAGGTAAGTTAGCCAGTTCAGGAAATATGCAGAAGGCCATGCAAGTGCAGCAACTCGGGGTGGCACGGGCTGGGTTAGGTTAGGGGAAATAGACGCAGCTCCAGGAACCATGTCAAAATCCGAGTGGGGATTAGGGTTGGGTTTAGGGTTAGGGTTAGGGGTTAGGGTTAGGGTTAGGGAGGGGTTGGGGTTAGGGTGGGGTTGGGGTTAGGGTTAGGGTGGGGTTGGGGTTAGGGTTAGGGAGGGGTTGGGGTTAGGGTTAGGGTTAGGGAGGGGTTGGGGTTAGGGTTAGGGGTTAGGGTTGGGGAGGGGTTGGGGTTAGGGTCAGGGAGGGGTTAGGGTTAGGGTTAGGGAGGGGTTGGGGTTAGGGTTAGGGTTAGGGTTAGGGAGGGGTTGGGGTTAGGGTTAGGGCTATGGATTGGTAAGGAAACTCAGATATAGACAAGCCCGGAGCCCACGTTGTGCACTGGCCTACTCCAAGTCACTAAGCACTCACATCTCCTCCGCCGCCGGTGACAAGTGGCAGGAAAATTGCCCTTAAACGTGTGTTTTTTTGTTTTACGGATGAGAACTGGACATTTGCCCACTCTCTCTTTCTCTTGCTAGCGAGAAGTGGACATTTGCCCACTCTCTCTTTCCCTTGTTAGCAACCCTTTCCCTTTTTGACCTTTTAAATGGAGGGTGTTTCCCCTTTTTTCATTTTAGCCAGTGACTTCTGATTTCATTCATTAATGCAGGACATTCGATTTCATTCATTAATGCAGGACATTTGCCTTTTCACAGATCCCCATGACGTCATTTTTAACGGTAAGTCTGTTGCATCCGGCCTTCTAGCACAGTTTTACATTATGCTATTTAGTGCTTAGCCATCCGGCCTTCCTGCACAGTTTTACAAATTTTTTATAAACTGGCACCCCCAAATGGCACTGGTTTAACTGGCACCCCCAAAAAACACAGTGCTCATCGAACATTCCATTGTCTATAAGTATTTCTGCTATTTAGTGCTTAGCCATCCGGCCTTCTAGCACGGTTTTACATTATGCTATTTAGTGCTTAGCCATCCGGCCTTCTTGCACAGTTTTACACATTTCTTATATAAGCTGGCACCCCCAAATGGCACTGGTTTAACTGGCACCCCCAAAAAACACAGTGCTCATCGAACATTCCATTCTCTATAAGTGTTTTTCAAAATTGGCCACTCAGGTCATGAAATTAGAATTATTGGCACTCTCTTATCAGGTAAGTTAGCCAGTTCAGGAAATATGCAGAAGGCCATGCAAGTGCAGCAACTCGGGGTGGCACGGGCTGGGTTAGGTTAGGGGAAATAGACGCAGCTCCAGGAACCATGTCAAAATCCGAGTGGGGATTAGGGTTGGGTTTAGGGTTAGGGTTAGGGGTTAGGGTTAGGGTTAGGGAGGGGTTGGGGTTAGGGTGGGGTTGGGGTTAGGGTTAGGGTGGGGTTGGGGTTAGGGTTAGGGAGGGGTTGGGGTTAGGGTTAGGGTTAGGGAGGGGTTGGGGTTAGGGTTAGGGGTTAGGGTTGGGGAGGGGTTGGGGTTAGGGTCAGGGAGGGGTTAGGGTTAGGGTTAGGGAGGGGTTGGGGTTAGGGTTAGGGTTAGGGTTAGGGAGGGGTTGGGGTTAGGGTTAGGGCTATGGATTGGTAAGGAAACTCAGATATAGACAAGCCCGGAGCCCACGTTGTGCACTGGCCTACTCCAAGTCACTAAGCACTCACATCTCCTCCGCCGCCGGTGACAAGTGGCAGGAAAATTGCCCTTAAACGTGTGTTTTTTTGTTTTACGGATGAGAACTGGACATTTGCCCACTCTCTCTTTCTCTTGCTAGCGAGAAGTGGACATTTGCCCACTCTCTCTTTCCCTTGTTAGCAACCCTTTCCCTTTTTGACCTTCTAAATGGAGGGTGTTTCCCCTTTTTTCATTTTAGCCAGTGACTTCTGATTTCATTCATTAATGCAGG